>NC_056747.1:1221834857-1221912357 GCF_019279795.1 Protopterus annectens | reverse complement strand
CCCTGTAATGTGGCCCATACTGGGAACAGTTCACCTGTAAAACCATGCATCTGGACTGATATATTGCATCTACAAGGCAGGCCACTTGTGAGGGCAGCATGCACCATATCAGCATGATGTTTCAGTCAGGTACGATACCTCATGCTACCATATGTACCCTTTCACTCGCTGTGGCCTATTTGTCTGTAATATCACATATATGGGCATTGTTTAGGCACACAGACCACTTCTGACCATGTATAGGTTGCAAACATATGGATATGCCAGACACATCTGTACAGAGGACTGTACAATCATTTAACCTAGTGTATGTATGGCAGATGCTGTTACCACACTATATAAAGTAATGGCAGCGGGAGGTAGTCACCAGCCATGTATGGTATACACATCAAAATGGTATAAGCCACACAAGATATAATCCTCACACACACAAACAAACAGTTGTCAGCATAAGGTTTAGAACTCCTTCCTATCTATGTATTCCTACTGTAGTGCTACACAGTTATCAGATGCGCCACAGAGCTAATCCATTTCCACCTCTTCCAAAGGTACATCTGAGGTGGATGACATCAACAGGACTACTAAATTGGAGTGAAGGGCAGTACAGAGGTCAAAAATGGTATAAGCCAGACAGTACATAATTCACACACTTGCTAGTATTGAGATTAGAACTCCTGACTATCCAGGTATGTCTACTATAGTATGCATGCTACAAAGCTTACTGAAATTTCTTATGGCCAAAGTTGCTGGTAACTGAACAGCTATAATAAAGTATTACAGGTGGCAGACAGTCTGCCTTCTGTTCCACCCGTACATCATACTAGTTCTTTCTGTCTCGCACTTCAACTAGCATTATGGCTTGGCACTTCACCCGGTTATTGTATCAAGAAGTGTGGCACACATGGGAGCCGTCAGCAGTACTCGTTCATCACAGATGTAGCCCCAGTATTTACTACTTATGTCCACCCCTCCTGGCATGTTTGTAGGGTGGTTATATGTGCTTTCACCCATTAACCTTGAGCACTTGTCCATTCTGAGACACTGTTACAACTGCCTCATGTACACAGATAACCATCCCCTCTAAACTCCAAACACTCAGACCTGTGAGGGTTACTCATATATCACCCAATGTGGACATATGCACTTTCCAGCAAAAACTGGACTAACAGGTCATGAGAATATGATTAACACCTGCACCACACCATGTGGAACAAATAGCTCTCCATGACACCCACTTTGACAGCCATGACATACAGTGAAAAGCCACACACCCACCTTCCCAGAGGCACTCAATGGACACTTACCCAAATAGCATAGACCAGCAAAACAGACACCCACCCAGACACTGCCACATGGCACATGCCAAGGGACACACATTTAACCTACACAGTGTGCCCCTCAACCTAAGCTCCTAAGGCTAACCACCTTGCACAATACAGTGATCATGGGGAACTCAATACTGAGGCACACACATATCCCACTCACTAAGTTGAATATGGAGAAGGTTACAGCCAAATATCTATCACATGCCAGCATCCAACACATGACACAGCCAGTCATGGCACTCCACAACAACTACGAGTATCACTCTTTATCCATGTGGGTGTGAATGACTTGACAAGAGACATGGTTGAACTCTCTGATTATGTGGTCCAGGCAGGTGTGACAGTAGCCCAGGGCAGTGTACCAGTGTCACCCAGAATGATGCTGCGGTACTATCAAAAGATTGACTGCAAAATTGGCTTACATGTTGTGTGCCATTCTCAGGGGATCCAGTACCTCTCTGCTTGGGATGACATGATTGATAGAACCCAATGACCTGCCACAGATGTCCTACATCTTTCACCACTGGATTTCCAGGTATTGGCTAAGTGTCTTGCTACCCCTATGATGCCTTATTAGGCAGTGTTACTGATGTTATTAACACCATAACAGCTACACATGTATGCAATCCGAGGGTCATGCTGCTCAACAGTAGACATCTGTCAGGATGCAGTCACTCATAGCAGTCATTGGAGTGGAGGACACATGTCTGCTGTAATGGAGAGGTGGTCCACAGCAGCAGACAGCAGAGCTGCAGTATCAGGCTATGACACATTCCACATCTGTCAGGCCCCAAACATGGACCACACCACACCTCCACAGGTGGTGTTGTCTCCATATTCATTATGGCTAAAAACACCTCCAGACTAGTATCCCATCATAATGCATTGGAGATACTTCAGGTAAAACTGCCTTGGGGTAATATTGCAATCCAGATCATAGCCTGCTATGGGTTCACATCTATGCTCCCAGAATGTCAATGCACATTCCTCAATACCCTGCCATCTATGATGGTCCAACACAACACTGACATAGTATGAGTGTTCAACTTCCATCACCTGGGAAAAGTGGCCCAACAGTTCTGGGAGTCATCATTTCCATTGCCCTGGACCAGCTCATACTGGCCCCCGGCAGGGGATGCAACAGCTTTGACCTGTGTTAACTACTTAAATATGGGACTGTTGCTCATCCACAGATGTCAATCCCTGCATGGTGAGATCCACACAGGCTGTAATTAACATGGGCCTCAACATGTCAGCCACCCCCCACAAAGGTAACCACCTTGCAAAACCTCTTCAAAGCTGACTTTTCAGCCATGAAAACAGGGGTAGATTTCTTCACTGCACCCCATGGCAATGGGAAATAGCTGCATGACTGTAGAATCATACACATAGGCACTGTACAAACGGGTACATGAATGCATGATACTAGTCAGAGCCAACCAAACCCGGACACTCTCCTCCAAACACTAGGAGACAATGTGATGGTCCCCTGCCATTACTAAAGTGTACATCAGAAGGAGGACACTGTTGCAGAGAAAGGTGGTGTTCCATGACTGTTGAACTCCCTTATTAGCCTCAAACACAACTTTGGATCCCACATGGAATCCCCTACAGGCATCTGTGACGGCAGAGATGCAGCAGACACTGACACCAGTCACAACAGACTTTAACAGTTACATCAACAACCTCCACAGCATTAAACAGAAGTGCTGCGAGTTACTGCAAAATGCTAATACCTATCCTGAGACAACAGATATTGGCCACAGTATCGGCAACACATTCACTGCCAGCTTTACCCCTCTCTCCCCCCACAAGTATAGTGCTGAGTGAATGTGTTCTCATATGCTGTATCCCATTTCAGTTCTAGGCATCTGTGTGTCACCAGGATGTGACCCTGCAGCATGACTATAAGGTATGGTAGTGTGGTAACACATCCACATACTGTACCCTGCCTATGACATGGTGGATGTGTTACCACACTGCCATACCCCCCACAAATACACACACACACACACACACACACACACACACACACACACACACACACACACACACACACACACACACACACACACACACTTTGCCAGTACTGAGATCCATAGGTTCATTGCTTCATAGGTGTGTTATAGGTGAATGGGCCTGAAGGCTGTACATGGCTAGCCCAAGGGAATACCCTAGAATCAGGCTACATGAAAATAGTCGCTAGTGTGGAGTAGTCCCCAGGGGTGGGTATTGCACTCCCCATCCACTCATCCAGATTTCTATTGTGGGTGGCCAGTGATGTGCAGTGCTTCACATGTATGCGATTTATATTGCATAACATGGACAGTGTCTGGGTTGTTCACATGTCCCACATGCATGTTCTTTGAAGTGTGGAAGTGTGCTTGAGGTCTCTGGGGCATGTTATGTGGACATATTGGTATCTTCAGAAGAAGCATTCCTGACCTCGTTTGTTGAGACATGGCTATGTAACTGAGGTAGTGATTGCACCTACATAGACAGTATAATACAGGGATTAATTGGAGTTATTGGTGTCTGTCCATACAGGGCATGTGTATAAGGTATGATATTCCCTTTATGGGGTACATTTGCAGACTCTACAGTTGTTGCAGGCATGCAGGCATCCAGTGGGAAATATGGAAAAAGGGCGACTGTACACATTGATTGGGTTACTGAGGGAATGGAACAGAGTGCCATGTCCTTTTACTTGCTGGATGACACGCACTCAGTCAGGAAGATGTAACCCATCAAAGTACTTTCTGATGTCAGTGGCACTGTTGTGATCGACAGGTATGTAGTCCACTGGAATCACACCGTGGATAGTATCTGTGAGGCAATTTGCAGGAGAACTACCGATATAGTGGTTGCTGCCTAGCCAAGCATGTTTGTGTGGGGGGAGAGGGGTCTCTGAGTATTATAAGGGTTGCCTATATTGTTCACTAATCCATACTGTCACATAGTCATTGCACATGACACTAGACATTTATGGCTGTGGATTGTCTACACCAACCTCTATGGTGTTTGACAACTGTTGGCCTTATAATGTGGACATTGGGACATATACTAGGTCCTCAATATAATAATGTAGCAAAACACACCCCCAATGGATTCTGTTATTACACAATCATAATACCACCCACCTAAGATACTGATGACAGACACATACACTTGCTAGTACTGAGTTTCAAACCCCTACCTAGGTATGCATTGCTACTACAGTATTAGGCATTTATCGCACATGCCACAGAGCTTATATGTTGGACAGCTCTCTAAAGGTATCTTTGAAGGTGAGTGACATTAGCAGCGGTGCTAAAGGAGGGGTAAGGGAAGTGTAGTAAGTGTGAATGACCACAAAATCAGGTGTCAACAAAGACACGCACACGGTCTCAAACGAACACACAGTTGCCAGGACCAGGACCAGAACTCCTACCTAACTAGTTTGCTACACTATAGTATTATGCAGCTATTGCAAGCACCACACCATGGAGCTCAGATGGTGAAGAGTTGTCCAAAGGTATCTTTGAAGGTGAGTGACATCAGCAGCAGTGCTAAAAGAGGGGTAATGGAAGTGTAGTAAGTGTGAATGACCACAAAATCAGGTGTCAATAAAGACACACACACACATTTTCACAGTTGCCAGAAGTAGGATTAGAACTCCTACCTAACTAGTTTGTTACACTATAGTATTATGCAGTTATCACATGCACCACAGAGCTTATAGGGTTGGGAATTGGCCAAAGGGTTATTTGAAGGTGACTGACATCAGCAGGAGTGCTAAAGTAGGGCAATGGGAGGTGTAGTGAGTGTGAATGGCCTCAAAATCATTCATCTCCAAACACACACAGTTTAACATTTGTCATGTCTGGGATTAGAACTCCTACCTAAATAGCTTACTACACTACAGTGTTACACAGTTATCGCAAGTGCCACAGAGCTTATAGGGCTGAACTTTGTTGAAAAAGGTTATTTCAAGGTGACTGACATCAGCCGGAGTGTTAAGGTAGGGCAATGGGAGGTGTAGTGAATGTGAATGGCCTCAAAATCATTCATCGCCAAACACACAGAGTTTAACAGTTGTCATGTCTGGGATTAGAACTCCTACCTAACTAGTTTGCTACACTACAGTATTACACAGTTATCATAAGTGCCACAGAGCTTATAGGGCTAAGATTTGCCCAAAGGGTTATTTCAAGGTGACTGACATCCACAGGAGTGCTAACATAGGGCAATGGGAAGCACAGTGTGTGTGAATGAGCCATAAATTATTTCTCTGGAAACACACAGACACACTCACTCACACACAACTTTACATTTGACAGGACTGAGTTTAGAAATGCTACATGAATACTTATTTGTACTATAGTGTTACACAGTTATCACAAGCACCACAGATGCTATAGGGCTGAGGGCTACCAAAAGGAATGTCTACAGTGATTGACATCAGCACATCATGTGATATAGGCCAATTGGCTGTGTAGTGGATGGGACAGGCCTCATAACGGAATTTTCTCTGTCGTTGTCTATCTCTTTCTTCCCCACATCTGTGTGTGTGTATGTTTGACATATTATAGTCTGTTGGCCTTAGATATGTGTGATTATTCCTATCCAATGTGTGTGTGATGCATAAATGGTGTACAATTTGGTGTGTGTGCACAGACATCTGCAAATGACAGATATGTATAGTTCACTGTGTTGTCAGACATGGGCTTCATTTCTCTATGTGTAGAAGCCTGCCCAGTATGACCTTCTGTATTGAGTGTGTGAATCCATTCCACGGAGGGTTGTACTCCAGTCCAGGGTTTGGTGTTCTACACCTACAGCTAGCAACCTGTTTCTGCCGGATATCTGTAGATAGGTTGACAATATGGAGTCAGCATGGGTGAAAGACAGGGGGAATCTGTAACTATTGCTGTCTGTGTTGCTTGGGTTACATGGCTGGTGTTAGCAGAGATATTCAGACATATGTACTGTTTTACACTGTGATGTATTATGTCATCAACTACTGACAGATATAATTATTTGCTCACAGTTATTTACCAGGAAAATACAAGATGAATGAAGCTGAGTCCAGTATTGTGGGCTGCAGCCTACACATTCTTGCACACTCATGCCATTCTGGAGGGGTTGCTACAGACACTTGCTGATGGGTCTGTGTAAATAGTCCAGCACCTTGGTAGTATGGTGGATAAGGATCCCCTTCTTGTACATATATCAACTTAACAGAATGGCCATATCCTGCTGTGGCCATACCTCTTAGTGGTAACTGATTTACCCAGGTTACCCAGAGGCAGGACTCATATATCTGGTCAGTTCCCCTTCACATTGTGGTTTACGAGCAGGTTTATAGCCACCCATTAATGGGTTTGTAGGCAGGGGTAGTATGGGCACACATCAGAATTTCAGACTTCACACACTCTATGACATCCATGCTTCTACACCCCCCTCTGTTATTCTATCCTCTTCCTAACATTATGCGAGTGATATCTGAAAAGTATCCCTATAGCTGGCCCTTCATCCCAGCAGTATTTATGGATTGGTCCACAGTTCTTGCAGTAGGACATGGGGGCATGCTACTGGGATTTGTCAGCATGGTCTTACATTTTTGTTCTGTTGACTCTGTTAGGTTGTTAGTTAGGACAGCATGAGATACCATACATTGGCACTATGGGTGAGGCATAGGCCTTTGACAGAGGACTGTAGGCCATTTGGTAGTGATGTGGGCCATTTATAGCAGGCCAGTGCATTTTGTCACTCATACATTCCCAGGCTGCAAGACAGTGGATTCCCCTGGGGTGACAGGTTAAGTGTGCGAGGTGTTACTGGCAATACTTCCTGTCCATATTGATGCATTGGTCTGGATGTAGGCAGGGTGTTGCTTACAGCTAAGGACACATCTGCATAGGACCCCACTTCAGCATGCTGCATTCTGTGGGTATTCCCATACAGAAGTGGGGTCATACTGTACTCATTCCCAACAGCAAGGATATGACCTGTGATAAACCTGTGGCTGATGGTAGGGTGAGCTGAATGCATGTGTGATATGGAAGCTACTGGCAGCTGACTCACAGATATACCTGGGACATTCCCCTTATGCTGCCTTATGCATGGACATTACTTTATAACTGTGCCTTTTGTGGTCTGCCAGTGATTGGCCAGACTGCACCATTATTCCATACTACACAGACAACTAATGTGCTGCTAACCTATATGTACAATTCCAAAGTTGTGTGCAATTGACAGTTACATTATATGCACTCTGTCTAGGGTACTTCCACCTGTGTACTG
The DNA here is from genome assembly GCF_019279795.1 of Protopterus annectens. Lineage (NCBI taxonomy): Eukaryota > Metazoa > Chordata > Ceratodontiformes > Protopteridae > Protopterus > Protopterus annectens. The sequence continues at coordinate 1,221,904,747 of NC_056747.1, read as the reverse complement.
TGTGTATGTATGGGCCCATGTTCATGAAATGTCCATCTTTCAGACTGTGACAAATATTGACATCTGGACAGTGAGTATGGACGACTGCTGACATGGGTAAAGCTGAGAAGCATTGTGATTGGCATTGCAGTTGTTGGAACATGGCCCTGTCAACCACAGTACTGCCTGTAGGCCACTGAGACACAACCCTCCAGGCCTACATGCTGACAACTTCCAGACAATATTGAATACACAACAACTTACCACACAAACCACAGCATACTGTACACATGCAACAATCTATCCTGTAGATTGGGGCCACTCGGGCAATCTGTGCTCAACTGATATTACTCCTCACACTTACATGTTACTGCATTTCTACATAGGATTGTGGGGTGGCACACCTGATGACTTTAAACATTTGCTATGACTGTACTGGTATTTGAGATACTCTGATGGCTTCCATTTCATATTTTATTCTGACCTATCATGCAGACTGGAGACATATCAGTAGAATACACATCTTAGGTTTTATTGATCTACATTTCAGTTTCAGACTTCTTATCCTTCAGAGCTAACATACAACTGCCAGACGTGTTGCAGTCTGTCTGTGTAGGTCTGGAGGGGGGCTGTTCACCATTGTCATCATTTGAAGACCTTAGCCCAGCCATTCTTTATGGTCATATACACCTGTCCTGCTGGCTGAGGCTGGTGGTGGGTATGTGAGCCTCACTGACATGCATGTGTGTGTCCTATGGACACCCACAGTTATTTGACCATCACATGTACTGCAGTGGGATTTGTCACCTTGTCTAGTACTGCCTAGTATGTTGACACCAGTATTTGTTATGGATTTCATGCTGCCCATATAGGTGTCTGCTATCTGGTGCTATCTCATTCGGCCACCCGATTCCCTTGCATGCTTGCATCCATACCATAGATACAACTATCAGAACATAGTACTCCATTCAGTAATTGATAGGAAGAGTGACTTACCTTGTGGCTGGGCCAGTATTGAAGATGGTGCTGGAGGGCTGACTATATTGGATGCACATAGTACACTCCCTATACATGGTAAAGAACAGGTAGTGTCATATTTGCATCCATTTTACTGTATGTGCGAGTCAGAGAGAGGTATCAGTCCCTGGGCCCCTACAGTGTCATTGTGTGTGCTATGTGTTGCCTCTTTGCCAAGGCCAGGGCATACTGTGCATGATTACATCTGCCTACAGTGGCAGGTTCAGGACGTTCCTTCTCCAAGTCCCACTGTGCCTGTTGCGGCCTTGGTAATGGTGGTGGTGGGGGGGGGGGGGTCCCTCCCCATGTTGTTCCTGTTGCAGCTGTTTCTGCAGGATCATATTGTGTAGCATGGCACATACTATGAACATTTGTCAACATGTAGCTGGAAAATACTGCAAGGTTTCACCGGATATGTCAAGGCAGCGGAACCGTGACTTGATCATTCCTAACACATGCTCTACAATGATCCTGGTTTGTGTGTGTGCCTCATTATGGTGTTCTTGTTTGGGTGTGTGTGCACTTCTGATCGGTGTCATCAGCCACAGCTCCAGTGCATAGTGAGCATCCCCCAGTAAATGGCCATATGGGATGTCCCCACTGGCAAACACCTGATGCAGCTATGAGGAATGCCAGATGTGGGAGTGGTGATAGCTTCCAGGGCTGCCAGCACACATATTCATGATAATGCCCTGGGCTTCTCACATGTCCTGGCAGTTGATGGGGGGGAAGCCCTTGAGGTTTATGTAGACCCTACCCCACTCACCAGTTGGTGCTTCGATGTGGATGTGCATGCAGTCTATAGCAACAATTACCTCAGGGTATTCTGCTATATGGTGGAAAAGACGCATACTTCTGGTCAACGCCTCATGGGTGGTGGGGAAATAAATGTGCTCATTGACATGTGGTGTCATGTCATCCATGAACTGGTGGAGTACCCTGGATGCTAATGTTTGTAAGACCCATATGATATCCCAAGTTGGTCTTTGGAAGGTACCTGTGGCTAGTATTCTTAAGCCTAGACATACCTTTGTATCCACTGGGATGGGTTCCCCTCTATTAGTTCTGTGTGTGAGGTGTGGCTGGTACAGCTTACCGATTTGCTGTAGAATGTCCCTGTCCATCCTATAGTGCTCCACTATCTCCAGCTCATGTAGACCCTAGTAGGTTACCCTGGGTCTGTACACTCTTCTCCTCCTCCTCCTCACTGTGGGTCGGTTGTCAGCATTCTCCTCCTCACCACCCTCAGTCTCTGGCACATATTGATGGAGTACAGCAGTAGCAGCCTCTAACAATTTTAGTTTTGCCAGTTGAAAATCCCCCCATCTGTGTACACCTGTGGTGTAGTTTTTGTGGAAAAAGCCAGTCTGTGGGGTGTTTGCATGGTTTATAGTAGTGTGCTGGGCTGCTGCATGTGTATTTGGCTAATTCTGATACATTCCACCTGCCAGCTATGCTAGTTCTCCTTGATTGCCTACCTCCTGCTGTTTCCCCTACATCCAGTCTGCAAGGTGTTTGCATGGTTTACAGTAGTGTGCTGGGCTGTTGCATGTGTATTTGGCTGATTCTGATACATTCCACTTGCCAGCTATGCTAGTTCTCCTGGATTGCCTTCCTACTGCTGTTTCCCCTTCCCATTTCCTCCCCGTTTAAGCCCCAATGCTCACCACACATACTCAGTGCTCAGATTTGAAGAGTGCTTCTATTTCCTGTTTTTTTTTTTTTTAAACCTGTGTGGGTGGTACGCACACCCATTTAAGCAAGCTAAGGGCAAACACGGGCCACAGAGCTCCAATAAGCTTACAGCATGAATGACACACCCCATTATGAGGTCATCCACCTCTTCTACTTATACAATGGTGTTTGGTATTGCTGCACCTACATGGTTGGGTGCAAGCTAAAACTGAGAGGAAATCTGTGATTCAGTATCAATCACCTTATTTGCATAGATCAGAATGCTAATTCATAGTTACCACACTCACACTGAACCTTCCCCCTTAGCAACCACTATTCCCTGGTATTGTTGTCTTACGCATGTCATTGACTATTATGGCAAAATTCAGATTTGGGTATAAAAGCTTATTTCCCCCTTTTTTATTTTCATGATGATCCCATTTGCGCACTGCTGCCCAGCGCTTAAATGGCCGAGATCAGCCAAAAAAAATAAAACTTGTTTTTTATAAAATTTCAGCTATTTTTCATGCCAATGGCCATACATTTGGCCATTGGCATGCCTACTACATAGAATACATGCTTTCTTTCGAGCTGTCATGCCTCCATTTTGTAATTTGCAGAAATGTATTCGGTTAGTAACCAAATACATTTCTGCAGGTTACACTATTCCTGCAGACACCTGCCTGCTTCCTGGATCACTAATTCACCTCATTTGCATGGTTTTCACCTGAAAATGAGGTAATTAGCATATGGCAGTGGTATCCATGCGGGAATAGTGTAGGGGCGCTCATTCACATCTCAGGGGCTCGATCCTGGATCACTCTTCGGCCATATTGTATGCAGCAGCTCTGGCACTATTCAGGCAGTCCGTGCAGAGCTTGCTGAATCCTGGGGAATGTTTCTTTTTTCAGGTTTTGTGAAAAACATATTTTCTAAATTCAGCATGAAACATGATGGCATATTTTCTTGCAATGGACACTTACTGCATCTTGATTATTTATTTTTAAGCTCACAGAAACTACTGATCATTGTTATGAATGTTTGGATACCCCCAGTACATTTTTTTTTGTCTTTTGATTTGTAATTTGGAATGTGTGTCTGGTGGGTGGACTCATTTGGTCAACAACTGTGTAGTAATTTATTATTTGCAAACTGTTAATATAAAGTGAAAGTTTGGAAAATAGCTATTTGTTTACAACTGCTTACTAAGTATACAATTTACTGAGTGGTGATTCTCACCCAGAATGATTCTAGTACTTCCATGTAGGACATACTGATGAGCTTTCTGTGTTTGGCTTTAATTTTTAAAGGATATTTTCTCAACAAAACCTGAAAAAGTCCTTTTATTGCCCAAATTTGATTGCAATCACAAAGATACGATGTGCTTACAGTTTTCTGTCTCATACAGTGAAACCTTTATACGTGATCATTCATGCATGAAAAAAGAAGTAGGAAAAATCAGCGCTTGAAATCCTTCACAAATTATAAACATACACTGTAAATAAACAAGAGACTAAGGTTATATGAGTGGCTGTGCTTCATGTTAAGAGCAGGTGGGAGGGACAGGAAAGAGAAAGAGACATGGTTAGTTTCAGCATAGTAGAAAAAAATAAAGAGGGTTCTTAAAAGAGAAAAAAAGATGAGTATGTCATGGAAATGAAAGCTTAGAATATGAGTTTGTGAAAATGTATTGAATTCTTCTTTTGGCTTTTTCCTGGTTAGGGGTCACCACAGTGGATCACCTGTCTGCTCATGATTGGCAGTAGAGTTTTCCAGAGTCAAGTTGCCAGCCCAGCACCCAACCTTCTACTGAAGGCACACACATGCACACCTAGGGCCAATTTAGAGTGTCCAATCCACCTACAGCATGTCTTTGGGAGGAAACCGGAGCACCAGAAGAAAACCCACGCAACCACAGGGAGAACGACATGCAGACTCCGCACAGAAGGCACCCCAGCCGAGAATCAAACCGGAGAACCTCTTGCTGTGAGGTGACAATGCTAACCACTGCACCATCGTGGCTGCCCATGTGAACATTTATTGAATGAAAACTGAAAATACTGGCAAAAGTATCTAATTAATGGCTGAAGCAAAAGGAGACAGCAGGAGCAGACCTTTAGGAAGGTCTGATTAAGTTTTTGAAATAGAATGGGGATTGTATGGAGACTGGGGGCCTGTTTCATGTTAAATATTGATTGCAAAATATTAGCAACAACTGTACAAAAAAGCTAAAGTTAGAAGTTTGGATCTATTTAGAGGAAGAGAAGTATTAACATAAAAGAGAAAAGGTTATTAGGGATGTAGTTCATTTGATTGACAAACCAGATTGCTGAAATCCATATGGTCAACAATTTAGTTCATCGATCAACTAATGGAAGCCAAACAACACCTGAAAACAAAACAATGTGCAAGCCCTCATGCACCCCATGACACTCCCTGTTAATTATATATATCAGCTATGAAATCTCACTGCAGTGAGAAAAAGGCAAATTCTCTGATCTCCACTGTACTATGATGTCAGTCAGAATAGTCTGATGAACTAAATTGTCAGCCATATGGTCTCCACCATATGAGTTTCAACAATGTGGTTTGTTGATCAAATGAAGGGAACACAATATTAAATATATGTGTTATGGCAGGTAAGAGAAATTTTGTTTGAGAATGTCAATATTAAAAAGGGATATTTGACAAGTATTGATCATGGGAAATTTCAGAAGAAGTATGTTTCTTTAAGGTATTGCGGGAGAATAGGTGGCAAAATATATATGAAACATTTATTACAGAAGTATATTTCCTTCTGTAAGACTTACATGAATGGCTAGGTCATGGTTTTGTGGGAAGGCATTAAACTAGTGTCCTGTAAACCCACTTTGTAAATGTATGATCTATAGCTACAGTAGTAAAGAGGGTTAAACGAAAAGTTAAGGAATATGAGTGAAAAATTAATGATTATATACATGTACTCAGGCACACACATTCAGTAACAGACACACACACACACACACACACACACACACACACACACACACACACACACACACACACACACACAGCAACAGTCTTACAAACACAGACACACATGCACGCATGAGCACACACACACACACACACACACACACACACACACACACACACACACACACACACACACACACACACAGAGCAACAGTCTGACGAACAAGACAGACACACACACAGCAACAGTCTCACAAATGCACACACACACACACACACACACACACACACACACACACACACACACACACACACACACACACACACACACACACACACACACACACACACACACACACACACACACACACACACACACACACACACACACACACACACTCACACACACACACACACACACACACACACACACACACACACACACACACACACACACACACACACACACACACACACACACACACAGCAACAGTCTCACAAACACACACACACATAGTCTCACAAACACACACACACACGCACACACGCACACACACACACCAACAGTCTCACAAATGCAAGCACACACACACACACACACACACACACACACACATGCACAGGTATCATTGCATTTTCTTCATACTCAATAAATCTCTAGGGTGGATTGAATCCATACCTCTCAACCTCTGAGTGAAAGAATTCTTGACAAGGCCAAAAATAATGTGAGGGACAAAGATTAGGGATATATTTTAAATATTGCTGTTAAAAACATAGAACGTTGCTAGAATAGAAGGTTTTAAATTTGTGTGTATTTTTTGAAGGATACAATGTCTAAAGTTCAAACAGCTGTCATTGTTTAGTGACTTCAGTCCTCAATGATTTGCCAGAAAATCACAAATTTTATGAGGAGCACACCAAAAATATAAGGCAAAAATCTGCATATTTTGCAAAATTCTGGCAGCTGAGAGATATATTTTATTTGACACTGTATGTAGGGCTGTTAAAACAGTTAACAAAACATGCAGTGCATTTGGATAGTGCGCTTCATAAAAATGGAGCTGGATTCCATTATACTCATGCTGAAGAAATTTTATCAGGTTTGGCAGATCCTCAAAATGCGCAGTAAACTTGCAGATCAGTAATAAAATGTATAAGGATATTCTTATTTCAGTGCTCTTCTTCCCATCCTTGATTGTTCTTAGTAAAAAAGGAGCAAGATTCAGAAAAGTTAACAATCAAGTAAGTAAACCCATAGCAATACAATCTGCAGCATAGGCTGACTTTAATGAAGCTTGCAGACAGATATAATTTGGTCATCTTTAGTTCCATGAATTACTCCTGGATATTTCCTCATTTTTTCCAGTGCAGTATCACAGCTGGTCCAGGCAGTACAAGTTGTCTGTTCACTGATGGCACTTCTGCTGATGCACTGTATTCAAATTATGGGACCAGTTTCCACTGCGTTCGGGTGTAACCTGTGGAGTACATGCATACATGCACACATGCATACATATACAGATATTCCAGGCATGGGCAATAGTGCCCTTCTAGCCTAACAATATACCAAAACAGTTATTCCCATTATGTGTTCAGTTTTTTTCTTAAAATACCTAAAGTAATGATTGCTTTAATATAATTTGGTAGCCTGTTCTGTGCATCAGCTACTCTCTTAGAGAACCAATTAATGCATATCTCATTCCAGTTAGGTGACAGCTGACATTTATTGTACTTTTGTCCCCTCATCTCTCAGCCTAGTACCAGGCAGGCACATTCCTCACTTTCAGTACTGCATCTCAATAATTCTCCCTTTTGCCACCAATATTAGAACAATAACTCCAACCGAAGCACAGTTGTATGATGGCTGCACTACAGATATTATAATATCCTGCAAAGTTTTACTTTTCAGTTCCGCTTTGGTTAACCCTTGAATACGTTGTGCCCAGGTTCCTATAAAAAAATCTAACAGGTTGGAGAGCGAACGGCTTTAACATCGAAAATGCCATTCATCAATGTGTTTATTGTGAAATCGCAGTAAAGTGAAGATCAGAAAATTTCCCCTTTCCTCACTGCAGTGCGATCTCTGAGTTGGTATATATAATTAGTGGGTGGTGGGGGGCACAGCCGCCCACAAGACTGACTTCGAGGAATGGCATTTTTGATGTTTAAGCTGTTTGCTCTGCGGTCTTTTCAAGCTTATAATATAGACCCATAGTGCCCAAGCAGGCTGTTCAGTATGTATGTTTTTACAACTTAAGTCACCCCAGTGGCTGACAAGGTAACTAAGAACCCAAGCACAGAGACTTTGAAAATCTTCAGTCTCTACCAGGGTATGGTACTGCCCTTTCTCTTCCCATTAGACAAGGAATCTGGCACTAGCTGCTACAGACTACCATCAGTCACCTGTGCTAGATAAACTCCTGTTACCCATCACATAGACTGGAACAAATTCAGTGTACAAGTAGAGTTGTCTAGCTGACAAAAAACTGTGTAGAATAGTTTTTTTATATTTCTCCTGGTAACAGCATTCCTTTACCAGAGGAAATCCTTTCTTGGATTTCCACCAATATCAAAAATGAAACAATCATCTTGGGTGATGTAAATATCAACTGGCTAGACCTCTCCACTAACAATTCATCTTCAGACATTAATCTATTCAATTTTACTCAGGTTATCACTTCTCCAACTAGACCTAAGAGAAAGAACAACTGCGGCTCCATTTAGATTGTATTTTAGTCTGTGACCCCAATAGAAAATCTTCTGCTGGCACTCTGCCTAACACTCTCAGTGACCATCTCCCCACCTTTGTTCACCAAACTATCACCTCCTTTCAAAAGCCACATCAGTATAAACAGGTAAGGAACCTTACAAAATTCAACCCACTGATCTTCATAAATCATCTACAAAAGATCAGCTGGTACATGCTAAAAACTCTCCCACTAGATGATGCAGGCAATTACTTCAACTCAGCATTTCTGTATACACTAAATAGACTTGCTCCCCTTCGTCATAAGTGAATCAAAGCTAACTGTGACACCTGTGCCCCGGCCCAGCAATCAAGGAGCCTCAATCCTCACCACTAACACCAGGGATGGCATCTCATATAAGAGGAAAGGATAACAAATACACACAGTAAAGTGAAATTCCCCTTAAGTGCACACAGAGATCACAGTCTTTCTGGGGCTGGTTGCTTCCTTGTTCCCCAGGTCCTCAGTAAGACTCCCCACTGGCACAGCTATAGGGTCCAGATCTCAGCCTAGCTGGCAAGCTAAAACCTCCAGTACCCTCTCTGTCCAACCAGTGCTTCGTGCCCCTGCCCAAGTAGCTGACACACACCCACACACTTTGAGATAAGTATTTATATAACTTCACAGACACTCCTGGGAAAGGCTGACACAGATTCTCCAGCTGTGCCCCTTTACCCAGACTATATGGTAGTAATTACTGCCACCACCAGTAATAATTATCAGCTACACAAAGGCCCTTAAAAGGGTATCCAATTATTACTGTGCAATATTATCCAAAAGTAGTGTGACTTAAGCAATCTTAAGTCTTTGGAAGGGCTTATTACATGATCACTTTTAAGTATGCAATGTACTCTAGATCTTACTTATCTCTACACAAACTAGCCACAGGTAAAAGGATTTAAAATATTTAATAATAAATAATAAAGACACAAGACAATACTACTACAATACAATGCTACTCAAGAGTTCAGATATAACACAGAAACTTAAAATAATTCAGTAGTACAGTTCTGACATAACAGAAAAACACTTAGTCTTTCTTCTAATTTCCTAGCTATTACTACAAGAAAACATACTTTTGAAATAACTTACTTAAGACAACAGGCAGAGTGCTGATGAGATTGATATCAAGGAAAAAATGCTTGTAGTCTCTATCTGAGCAATATTTTTTAAAATCACTAACACATTTTTGCTGGGCCCTCCCAGATTACATCATTTTGACACTTAGGTTTTCCCAGTATGCACATTACATTATTTTGACACTGTCTGGAGTTCCCAGGCCACACCAAAACTGCATTTACATTATTTTACACTTAGAGCAATAAAGGACATTCCACATGTAAATTCTGGTCATTAACTTTAGCCTTAAAACAATAGGCAGAATGCTTACTCTAGACTCATTGACTCCAAATTCTATCTTCAAAGGACATACAAAACATAATTTTAATTTCAAAGAACATTTGAAATGCTTGGCTTAGTTTTTCTTACAGCAAATGGCAATGTTGCTACAATCTTGAAGTTCACATTTTACAGTGTTTTCTTTTGTTTAAGAAACAAGCCTGTATTTTATATTTATATTTACAAATGCCAGAATTATGTATCAAATTATATTTGACTAGGCTGCCAACCTTCATCCTTCTCTACCAGTCTTCACATCTCTCCCCCCTGGAGAACTCAAGCTAGTTTTTCAAGTGACCCTTGATAAACGCCGCTTGAGAGTGTCAGGTCTATCTGAGTATACCTTACCACATTCCCTGTCTTAAGAGGCCATCTGCATTGGCATTGCTAATCCCACTGTGGTGCTGCACTGACATCTCATATGCTTGCAACCCCAGGCTCCATCTTAGCAACTTGACATTTTGCTGACTGGCTCTGTTTAACCATGTTAGAGGGTTGTGATCTGTCATTGCAGTGAATTTTCTTCCATACAGATAAGGTTGAAGTTTCTACGGTGCCCACATTATGGCTAGTGTTAAATAAAATTAACAATTCAATACACAGGAGGTTCAGATTCAAAGGTTTACTAGTGTACACCAGGAGGCAAAAAACCATACAAGTACAGAATTTTGTCTGACATGATGCAGGAAGTACAGAATATTTTATAGTGTTTGCATTCAAGTTATGCCCACCTTACTGACGTGGTTAGTCACAAGGCATCTACATCACTTTTACTAACAGTATTCTATTCATCTAATAATGCTGATACAGTACATTTAAAAAAAACTTTTCCTTTATATACAATATGGCCTTGCTATCCAGCTGGTCAGTCATAATGTCTTTCTGTAAAGTTACTTCTTAAAGGTCTCATACCAGTTCAAATACAATAGCAGATTCAGTCTTTAAATTCACCTCTTTGTTCACTGTTTCACTTTCCCACCAGCTGTGTTTTTATCTTACAAGGGCAAGTTACTCCATCAGGAAAGGAAGATTTAATTATTTACAAGGACAAGTTATCTCATCAGGAAGGAGCGGAAGATTTACACATTTAATTTCCTGACCCAGCAGATAATCACTTATGAAAAGCATAAACATTAAGCTTGCTGAGCTGGCAGCTGCCAGGGTCAGGGGTCAAAGCACACTGCAGTTTCAGAAGCTACTTGCATTTACACATGAATTTATCCCTTCTGTTATATGATTAATAGAATAAAATGCATTATAAACTACCTTGCTTTTAAACTAGCATTTCACATATATTTAAATACATATTTTTCTAACATTTTCCCCCCTATTAATACTTTTTATTCTATTTTGAAGTATGCATAGTGTCATTTCATCTCCTAGCCTTTCCCACTCAGGATTTTTAGCTAGGTGAGTCATTTAATCTATACCTCAGAAAAAGCATCATCTGAAAATCAATCTTTCAATTTCAATATCTTGGTAGAAAGTTTCAGTAACAGATACATCAACAAAATCTTTGATTAATCTTTTCATGCAGGGAATTCCACAGCAAAACACATGCTCCTATTAGGAGTATACCCACACAAATAGCAATTAGAATGTTTATTAGGATGGAACCCCACCCCCCAAACAGATTCTGGAAAAAGTTTGTCAGTGGGTTTGGGCCTGGTTCAGTCATGGCTGATACTTGCTGAATTACCTCTAGGTGATTATTTATCTCATGTCGATTGTCAGGTATATAAGCACAGCATTCTTCTTTGATAAGCGCGCACGTACCACCTCTCGCTGCTAGGGTGAAGTCAAGAGCCATCCGATTTTGTAGCACAACAGTTCTCATTGCATTCAGTTCATCAGTCACCAGTTCTAGGGTGGAAAAAGTTGCATTACTCATTACTTGAGAAGTTTCACAACTTCCTCAGCTCCCAGATCGATTTGACTGCTCCATAGGCTGGTAATATTCCTGCCCAGGATATAACACTGTCACTCAAGTCCATATGAGTCAATTCACTTTTGTCTTTTACTGAATTATGGTCTTTCCAACCAGCTTCGATCTTCCCAACTGGATTCACAGGTTTCTTAACTGGACCTTCAGATTTTCGAGCTGTTTCTCTTACGTTCCGTATCTTACCCAAAGGTAATTCTGCAGTATGTCTTATTGCTGGAACCAGATAACCCAAAAAACAACTGCCGGACCAATTCTCAGGTAACCATTTATATGCCTTTTTCCCACAAATAAAATAACAGTTTTCTACTTTAGTACTAATACACATCAGCCCTGCATGAAACATTTTCTGATCTATAACTGACAATTGTTTAAACAAAACAGGGTTTTGTCGTACTTCATTCAATGTTGTTTTCATTGTGCTCAAATATGAATCATAGTTAGTATTACAAACAGTACCTCCACTTTTAACTTTAATGTAACACTTGTAGGATATCGTAATATTACAATTACTCCATCCTACTTGGAGGGTATCGTTTTTAAAAAAGCACACAATTTCCTTTTGTGTAACAGGTAAAAATAATGCTATTTTGTCTTGTGACCTCACAGTTCTTGTGTCGAAAAGTAAATTCTCCCAAGTCTCATTTATCCTCAAAGGGACAGCGGACATTATCAGTCCTCCATATGCTGTTGGTATAGCTGTACAAACCCAGCAATTTGAAATGTTCATAGTCTCTGCATACACACGTTTCATGGCTAGGTATGTGTTAAAATTTGGATGCCAATCTATAGACGTTTCATCACGCCTTCCCACTTTCACTTGTGTGGTTGTGTGTAGGATAAGCCACAGCAAGAGGAAAATTGTCACAATTACAGTTAATAAATGTACACACAACAAAATGATTATGCAACATCTCTGGGGTTGATCTAGACTTCTATTCGCTTTGTTTTTGGCCATCTCGGTCTGGTTGTATATCAGTCACAAAGTTTTTATCAAGTTGAAAGTTCTTTACCGGTTTACAATGCATTAAATGAACCCAGGACGTCCTCTCGGCCACTCTAACTGCAGTAGGCGTTGCCAACAAAACCTGGTACGGACCTTCCCACTTTGGACTCGCCCAGTTTTTCCTTTTCGTCACTTTCAGCCACACCCAACTTCCAGGGCCCACGACTGCTTCCAACGGTCTGGTCTGTTCCTTATCTGAAAAAGAGTTAAACTGCAAAACAGATTTATTCCTTAACAATTTCTTCATATATTCTGCTAACGAACTGTCAGCCTCTTGCTCTGCAGGCATGAGAGCTTTCCACTGAGGCACATAGTATGCTCTCCCAAAAATCATTTCAAAGGGTGTCAAACCCTTTGCATTTGGAACCGTTCTCATACTCAGCAATGCTAAAGGCAGACAGTATATCCAATTCTTTTGGGTCTCTTCTACTAGCTTCCTTAACTTGTTCTTTAGGGTACCATTGTACCTTTCCACCAGTCCTGCTGACTGTGGGTGGTAAGCACAATGGTTCTTCAAGGAGATACCAAAAAATCTCCCAAGCTGTTGAATCGTCTGATTCACAAACTGTGTGCCCATTGTCACTATAAATCCTCTCCGGAATGCCAAATCTAGGGATTACTTCTTTTATCAGGGCTTTCGCCACTGTTGCTGCATCCGGGTTTTTGGTTGGAAAAGCTTCTACCCATTTAGAAAACATGTCTATAATAACTAAACAAAACTTTTTCCCTTCACATTTATTTAATTCTATGAAATCCATACAAATAGTATGGAACAGGTATGGTGGTATAGGAAAACTTCCTTGCTTGGTTTTAAATGCCCCTTGTGCATGGTGCTTGTTACAAGTATGACAAGCTGCACAAAATGTTTTTGTATAGTTTGTGTATCTGTATGTTTGGAATATTCGATTTACTAACTGTACCATCCCCCCTGTTGAGACATGGCACTGCCCATGGCTCAACAAAGCTGCATATCTAAATAAATTAGACGGCAATATTGTTTTTTTCTCTTTGGAAATGTACAGTCCATTCTCAAGAATTGCACCTCGTTTTACCCATTTTTGTTTTTCTGCTTTTGTAGTAAGCGTCTGCATTGTTTTTAACATGTCTAAATCTAAAATCTCAGAGGGTTGTAATTCCTCATTTAAAAGTAAAGTTTCTGAGTCTGAGGCTGCTTGCTTTGCAGCTGCATCAGCTCGTGCATTGCCTTTCGAAATCCTATCCTGCTGTTTTGTATGAGCTACACATTTACAAATAGCTACTTTGGTAGGTAACTGAATAGATTCTAATAACTCCAAAATAAATTGCATGATTAATAGGTTTTCCACTGGATGTTATCATTCCTCTATTTTTCCATTGTTGTGCAAATACATGTACTGTAGAAAAGCATACTGACTGTCAGTATATATGTTTACACACTTGTTTTTGCTAAAGTACATGCTCTCAAAGCTATCAGTTCAGCTGCTTGTGCAGATAAGTTGTGTGGTAAGGATTGAGCTTCTAAAATTTCAGTGTCTGTAACTACTGCATACCCTACCAGATTCTTCCCTGTAGGACCCCTTCTGCATGAGCCGTCCACGTAATATGTCACCTTGGCATTATCCAAGGGCATATCTGTAAGATCTTGTCTAGGTAAAGCTAACTGTTCAATTTCCTGCAGGCAGCTGTGTGGTGTGCCTTCCGCAGGAGTTGGAAGTAATGTTGATGGATTCAATGTCGTACATCGTTCAATTGTAATATGAGGTTGACTCAGCAGTATAGTCATACATGAAAGATGTCTAGCAGGAGAAAGGTATGCCACTTTCTCTTGCAGTAAAATTATTGCAACTGCATGAGGCACTCTCAATGTGAGAGGGTGGAATAACACCACTGAGGCCGAAGCCTGTACTGCCATTGCGGCTGCAACTACTGCTTGTACACAGTGAGGCAAAGATCGCACTACTGGGTCTAACTGTGATGAATAGTAAGCTATGGGGCTTTGCTTGTCCCCATGTTGTTGCGTCAATACTGACGTCATGTATCCTTGCTTACAATCTACGGTCTGAAAGAACCGTTTGTGATAATTTGGAAGTCCTAAAACTAATGAAGAAGCTATCAACTGCTTCAACCTGCAGAAAGCCGTTTCTGCTTCTGTTGTCCATTGTAAAATATCTTGTGCTGCCATTGGTGTCTTATATATCAAGTCAGTTAATGGAGCAGATTCCAAAGCGTAATTTGGTATCTAGCTCAGACAAAAATTAGTTGTACCTAAGAAAGACATCATTTTTTTCTTGGTTGTTGGTTTGGGTGCTTGCAAAATTGCTGTTTTTCTTTCCTCATCTAGTATTCTACCTTCATTTGATATTACATATCCCAAGTATCTAACTTGTTTTCTCCAAAGTTGTAACTTACTTTTGTTTACTTTGTGTCCTTGTATTGCTAAAAATTTCAATAATGCTACAGTATCCTCCCTACACTGTTGCTGGGTGGGGGCTGCTAGCAAGATGTCATCTACATAAAGTAGAATTTGACTACCTCCCGGTGGGTTAAACCCTGCCAGGTTGCTATCCATTTCTTGTGCAAATATTGTTGGGCTCTCACAATATCCCTGTGGTAGTCGAGTATACGTATACCTTTTACCCTGAAATGTAAATGCAAACCAATATTGACTATCAGGATGTATAGGTATTGAAAAGAAAGCATTGCTAATATCTACCACAGAGAAATACTTCTGTTGTGGTTCTAAATCATTTAACAAAGTATGTGGGTCTGGCACCGTGGGTGCTCTAGGTATTACTGCACTATTTACAGCTTGTAAATCCTGTACCATTCGCCATTCCCGCTTGCTTTTTAACAGGAAATAGGGGTGTATTACATGGTGAATCAGGAGATTCTACCAGTACTCCTTCTTTGAGTAATGCTGCTATTATAGGCTTAATTCCTATTTCTGCATCCTTTCTCAAAGGGTATTGTCTCTTCTGTGGTCTAAAAGCTGACTTTGGGGTAACTGTAACTGGTCCTGCTGTTCGAATAAGTCCTACATCTGACTTGCCTGTTGACCAAAGAGTTGTTGGAATTTCACACAAGGCCTTTTCTTCTTCTTCTAATAAAAATGCTAATCAGCTGTCCTCGCTAGATTGCAAGTGTACAGCTGGATGTGTCTGTGTCAACCAATTCAGTTTTTGTTTTTGTATCCCTTGTTCTGACAGTTCTAAATCAGTCTGTTTCTCCCATCTTGCTACTTTTTCTCCTAAATCTGCCCATTTGACACTTTTATTCTTTGTCAAGCTGACATGTGGCAACCAATTTGATCTATACAATGCAAGGAATTCTTGAGGTAATGAACAGCTAACTACACTGTTCCCCTCTGTATCCCAGTACAAAGTACGCAAAACCAATCTAGTTGCACGATTTCTAAACAGTTCTTGCTCATACTCTATCAGGTCCTGGTGTAGTACAGTAGTATAGAGTACAGTGTAACAAATGCTGTCGATCAGTGTCAAGGGAGGGGGCTTTACTGATGGCTACGTTCATCAGTTCCTCGGTTACTGCCCCTGGACCAGTCGTGACTAGGTCCTGGCTGTACCAGTAAAAAGTTTCACCCTCCGATCGCACTACAAAGGTATCCATTTGTCTCTGTGCCTCCATACCTTGTACAGTTGGAACTACTGCTATGCCAAATATCTGCATAAGGTCTCTGCCCAATAGGTTTACTGGACACTTTGCAGAAACAACTATTTTACTTCTCTGGTTCATACCTGAAACAGGGTCAGTTATTGCTATATCATGGGAGAGTGGCTCCCTGTATAACTGTCCGTTTGTTGCTTTTACTAATATATAATCAGGTGATTCGGAATGTTCTGGTAACTTGGAGGGGTGTATCAAAGTCCGTGACGCTCCTGAGTCACACAGGAATTTGACTTCCCTTCCCTCCACCAGAAGTGTCACTTCCGGTTTTGTATCTGCTAGGTAGAGCTCCAGGCTCAACAATGCTAAATCTAAAATTTCATTTCCATTTTCGTCTAAGTCAATTTGTACTTCCTCTGTCCCTTCTACTACATTGGCATTTGTCTTTTCTATTCTAGCTGTTACTGGTGATTCCTGACTTTCATATGACGTATCCTCACTATCATATAGTCAGTCCTCATCCCCTTTATCTTCCGTCGTTGCTTTCTTATTTTGTTTACAGTCCCTAGCTAGATGCCCTTTATTTCCGCACTTGAAGCATTCACCTCTCTTTTTCCTTTCTTCAAAATCTTCTGATCGTTTGTCAGACTGTTTGTTTCCCTGGGCATTCTTCTTGCCCTTTTTACCTGACTGTAATACAAATACTTCAGCTCCGTCTTCAGCAGTGAAGACTTGTGCCTTTTTTTTCTTTTTACTATTAAAATATCTCTCAGCATGTCTAGCATATTCGAGTAAGGCTTGTAGCTTCCCTGTTCGATGATCTATCATATGCTTCGTAATGAAGCTACTAATAGGTGCAATGCAACCTTTCAAAAATGCATTTTTTAATTGTTGTTCATACGGGGAATCATTCGTTTGGTTCTCAGGAACCGACATACCGCTATGATTATTAAAACATTCTAATACTCTAGCATAATATCCATCTATTGTCTCATTTTCCTGTTGTATGCATTGATTAATGCAAGTCCAGTCTGCTCTGGGTTTCCATTTCTCAGAGATTCGGTCTGTCAGACCTTTCACTCTGTTGTCTAACTCTGCGTCACTATGTGGGAGTGGCCTAAGTTCTGCATTACGAGGATTCCAGGTGCCACAAATCATGTGCCAATCTGGACCTATAATTTGTCTTACTACTTTTTCTACTTCTTCCCCATTCAAGTGGTAACTTAACCTCATGCCTTGTAAATCTTCTAAAAATTTCGTAAAATTAACTTTCAGATGGGGGATTCCCTCAGTAGCCTTCCGGATATCTTCCGGTGTCCATGGTATATATACTAAGAGTGTTGGGTCTTGCCCTTCCTGTCCTGCCTGAGGATTTGGAACTTCTATAAGTGGGCATATTTCTTCCTCACTCTCATCCTGTAGATTTCTCTCTATTTGGTATGATTCTGTGTCCCTATATGTTTTACGTGTTCAAGACCTAGTCTCAATAGGATCTCTAACAAATGGTTGTGGTCTTACTTGAACTTCAGGATAATGCGGAGGTGGACCAGCCTGTCCACTTGCTTCATATCCTGAAAAGGGTAAGGGAGGGGGCAAGGGAGGAGGAGCTGTAGCTATTACCAAGTTATTATCCTCTTTGTCTAAAAATAATGTTTTTGAATTTTTAAGCTTCTGTTCTCTACAATTTGCTTCCTCAATTCACCTGTGTGCTTGAGGTATGCCTAGTTGGCATTGCTTTTTTGCCTAACCTCCTGCATCAGACTTAATCTGTTTAAGGAGTTTAACTAGTGTAAGTTTATCTAGTTTGCCATCAAATTCATATTTGTTAACCCATTTCGTATAATACCTAACATTATCAGCACGCTGTAATTGCATGTATTTTGCGTCTTCGGTTAGGGGCGGATCTCGCGAGGTTTTAGTGCACTGATTACCCATGTCAAAGAAAATATGTAACCCTTTTTTATCACGTGATATCAAATTCTTAGTTCCTGTTTACAGTTTATCTAGAATAACTGCCTACTTTATTCTGTTACCCTGATCTATGACCAAATATACAGTACTTCCTTTTGTCCCTGATCTGCAAAACAAATCTTGACAACAATATACTGTAACCTAGTCCCTGATCTAAAACAGAAAAAAGGCAAATTCTTCCTACCTGAGCCTCCTGGTTTTGAAATTTGTTCTAATTCCGCTCTTCGGCCACAGATCAGAAAGTGGCCAGCCTCTTTACACACGACAATTCAGTTGGAGGTCTTTTCACTCAAGAAGGACCATTTCGGTAACTTCTCCTGCGCAGTATTCGACCACCAATATGCTCTGATCTGCAGCTTACCAAGGGAATTCCGGCTCGAAGGACCAAACTGTTAAATAAAATTAATAATTCAATACACAGGAGGTTCAGATTCAAAAGTTTACTAGTGTACACCAGGAGGCAAAAAACCATACAAGTACAGAATTTTGTCTGACATGATGCAGGAAGTACAGACTATTTTATAGTGTTTGCATTCAAGTTATGCCCACCTTACTGACGTGGTTAGTCACAAGGCATCTACATCACTTTTAGTAACAGTATTCTATTCATCTAATAATGCTGATGCAGTACATTTAAAAAAACCTTTCCTTTAGATACAATACGGCCTTGCTATCCAGCTGGTCAGTCATAATGTCTTTCTGTAAAGTTACTTCTTAAAGGTCTCATATCAGTTCGAATACAATAGCAGATTCAGTCTTTAAATTCACCTCTTTGTTCACTGTTTCACTTTCCCACCAGCTGTGTTTTTATCTTACAAGGGCAAGTTACTCCATCAGGAAAGGAATATTTAATTATTTACAAGGACAAGTTATCTCATCAGGAAGGAGCGGAAGATTTACACATTTAATTTCCTGACCCAGCAGATAATCACTTATGAAAAGCATAAACATTAAGCTTGCCGAGCTGGCAGCTGCCAGGGTCAGGGGTCAAAGCACACTGCAGTTTCAGAAGCTACTTGCATTTACACATGAATTTATCCCTTCTGTTATATGATTAATAGAATAAAATGCATTATAAACTACCTTGCTTTTAAACTAGCATTTCACATATATTTAAATACATATTTTTCTAACACTAGACATTCCTTTTCTACAGCTGCATAGCATTCCTCCCTGGGTTGGAGCCTATGACTGAGATAAACCACTGGGTACTCTTCCCACTCTGAAGAAATGTGGCTAAGTACAGTCCCCCCACCCCATAGTTCGAAGCATCAACATGCACAACAAATTATTTGCTATAATCTGGACTGTCTAACACAGGAGGTCCTCCCAAAGCTTCTTTAAGCTTCTGGAATGCTTGCTCACATGCTGGGGTCCACAATACCTTATCTGGCCTGTTCTTCCTTGTCAGGTCTGTGAGGAGAGCAGCTACGGTACTATAACTGGGGATGAACTTTCTGTAGTACCCTGCTGTCCCTAAGAATGCCCTCAACTGCTTTTTGGTAACAGGTGCAGGCCATGCCTGAATGGCTTCCACTTTGGCAGGTTCTGGCCTTATCTTACCACTCCCCACTCTATGTCCTAGGTAGGAGACCTCTGTCACACCCACCTGACCTTTGCTCAGCTTAATGGTCAACCCTGCCCTCTGTAGTCTGTCCAGCACCTCCCTGACATGCTGAAGGTGCTCTGGCCAAGAATGCCTGCAGATGGCAATATCATCCAGGTAAGCAAGGGCAAACCTTCCTCCTCCTGCTAGGTTATGATCTACCAGCCTCTGGAAAGTCATTGGGGCATTCTTCATCCCAAAGGGCATCTTTGTGAACTCATATAAGCCAAAAGGAGTCACAAAGGCTGACTTGTCTCCAGCACTGCGAGTCAAGGGCACCTGCCAGTAACCCTTGGTATGATCAATAGTTGTAAGATACTTAGCCCCACCCAGCTGTTCTAGGACTTCCTCTGTCCTAGGCATGGGGTAAGCATCTGACTCT
Organism: Protopterus annectens; assembly: GCF_019279795.1. Lineage (NCBI taxonomy): Eukaryota > Metazoa > Chordata > Ceratodontiformes > Protopteridae > Protopterus > Protopterus annectens. The sequence goes on along the minus strand of NC_056747.1, from coordinate 1,221,884,467 downwards.
GTGTGACTATTTACTTTCCTGTAATCCACACAGAACCTGGTGCTGCCATCCTTCTTTGGCACCAGCACCACTGGGGAGGCCCTGGGACTGTTGGACTCTTGAATCAACCCTAGTTCCAACATCTCCTGTACCTCCTCCCTCAGGGTCTGTCTGACTCTCTCAGGCACCCTACAAGGTGCCTGCCTAATACACCTTTGGGATCCTGTATCCACCTGGTGCTGCACCAGGTGGGTGCACCCTGGTTTCCCAGTGAACATGTCCCCAAATTCTTGCAACACTGTTCGGATTTCTCGAACTTGGGTAGGAGATAACTGCTGGGATATTGCTATTCCTTCCACCGAGGTGTCAGCCCGAGCCGCACTGAGGAGACCAGTCCCCAGATCTCCCTCAGACTCCTCCTGCAATCCACTGCAAATGCTCAGCACAAGGGCCTCCCTATCATGGTAAGGTTTCATCATGTTAACATGGTACAATTTGTGCCCCTGCCATCTGCCTAGCAGTTCCACCATGTAGTTAACATCACTTACCTTTCTTACCACCTTGTAGGGTCCCTCCCAAGCTGCTTGCAGCTTGTTGTGTCTGACAGGAATGAGAACCATTACCTGCTTTCCCACAGCATACTCTCTAGCTTGAGAATTCCTGTCATACCACACTTTTTTCTGTTGTTGGGCTTCTGCCAGATTCTCCTGGGCCAAGCCCATGAGTTCCCTGAGCCGTGTCCTGAGGTTTAAGACATATGCCACAACAGACTCCTTGTGAGACTCACACACAACTTCCCACTCATCTCGAATTAAATCTAGAGGTCCCCTCACCCTATGCCCATACAGCAACTCAAAGGGTGAAAAACATGTGGATTCCTGGGGAACCTCTCTGTAAGCAAACAACAGATGGGACAAATATTTGTCCCACTCCCTCTTGAGCTAATCTACAAACACCTGTAGCATGGACTTGATTGTAGAGTTTAACCTCTCAACAAGACTATTAGTCTGGGGATGGTAGGGGGTGGTCTTCATGTGCTTCACCCGACAGGACTTCCACAGACAAGCCAGAAGGTCTGACATGAAATCGGCACCTCTGTCAGACAGTATTTCATTTGGGAAACCTACCCTGCTGAAAATCTCTAACAAAGCACTTGTCACCTCCTCTGCCTCAATGGAGGATAAAGCCACTGCCTCAGGGTATCATGAGGCATAATCCACTACCACTAGGATATAATTTTTCCCTGTGGAACTTGGGGTACTCAGAGGACCCACAATATCCATAGCTACCCTTTGAAATGGCTCCTCAATCACAGGCAAAGGCACCAAAGAGCTCTCACCTTGTCTCTTGCCTTGCCTACCTTTTAGCATTGCTCACAGGTCCTGCAGTACCCTGTTACATCTCTGGAAATTCCAGGCCAATAGAAGTTCTGCATAATACGCCTCTTTGTACATTTTATTCCCATATGACATGCAAAGGTAATATCATGGGCTATGGCTAGAAGCACCAGATGGTAGACTCTAGGCACTACCAACTGCTGTACTCTCTAACCTTCTAGCCCTCCCTCAGGGGTCCACTCTCTGTACAGTAACCCTTTGTCCCAGTATACAGATTCCCTCTTCCATTGAGAATCAGGTGCCTCCCTAGCTACCTGCCTCAGGCCTTGCAATGTAATGTCTGAGAGCTGTGTCGGTCTGAACTCTCTCCTTGTAACTCTTCCCAGCTCCCCTTCCACAGGAAGTCTGGCATCCTCTGACAGTGGTGCCTCACTGTCAGCCTAGGTACTACTACTCACCTCTACCTTTGCAGTTACCCTGTCCAAGGGAACATCAGTACCCACAAGCAGTTGTGACTCACCTTCAGTCTCACTGCTACAGTGTAGCTCACTCCCTGAAGTCACCACCTCACCAGTCCTGGCTGCAACTATGCAGTCTGTCTGGGTCTCTCCCAGGCTACCAGACCCACATGCTTGTCACCTAGCCTCACTGCATATAATTGCATAAGTACATGGTACCAAATCCTTCCCTATCAGGACATCTGCAGGATAGTAGTTTAGTACCCCTGTTGTCTCAAGACAACCGACTATTGGCATTTTGTCTTTCCCACTTACTGGCTCCCTCACCTTTGGTTCCCCATCTTGCCTCTGTGGGCACCCGTATGCCACATGGCCCCACTGGTTGCATTCAAAACATTTAACCCTAGCTCCTGGATGTGTACCTGGACTAGTGGCTTCCTTCGCTTCAGGCAGATTCTGTTGTGGCAGTCTGTGCTGCCCACCATGGGTTCCTTTAGACCCATGAGCAGTACTGGGGGTACCTTTCCTGTGCAGGGCTGACCTGCTGGCCAGGTATAGGTCTCCCTTCTTCCACAACTCATCTGAAGTCTCACATTGTCTATCAGCTAACCAGATCCTCATGCTTTCAAAGTGCTAAGGGCTTGTTCTCTCACCAAAAGGTCTGCCAGCCCTTCAAAAGTGGTGACCTGTCATCCACTCACCCAGCTATGAAAATAAGTGCTCAGTTCAGCAACATATTTACACACACTTTCATCTGCCTTCCATCTATGTTAACAAAACATTTTCCTATACATTTCAGGTGTTAGCTTAAAACATTCTAAAAGACATTTTTTACAGCAGTATAATCAAAACAGACAGAGTCAGGCATTTTTGATAAAATAGGTACAGCTTTCCCATGGAGTAAGGGGGTCAGGAACTGTACCTAGAGCCTTTGGTCAACACTATACTGTTTGCATACCCCCTCAAACATATGAATGAAACTATCAAAATTATCCCCCTCTTTAAATTACGGAAGAAATTTACTGACCTGTTGTGCTGCTGGGATCCAGTTACTCCCTTCCCCATTACCTCCATGACTCTGGCGAAGAGTCAGCATTTCCCTGTCATGTCTCCTCTAACGCTCCTTTTCTTTGGCTTCTATCTCCAAACACCTGGCTTCCAACTCAAGTCTCTTTAGCTCCAGCTGGATTTTTAAGTCCATTGCAGAAAGGTTGAGCTGTCCGTTCTCTGAGGATATTGTATCTCCACTGCCAGTCTGATTGTTCTTTGCAGAAAGGTTGAGCTGTCCATTCTCTGAGGATACTGTATCTCCACTGACAGTCTGATTGTTCTTTGCAGAAAGGTTGAGCTGTCCATTCTCCGAGGATATTGTATCCCCACTGCCAGTCTGATTGTCCTCCTGGATGCTGTTTTCCGATGCAGCTGTAACCAAGACTGCAATCAGGTCTGCCTTAGTCAGGTTTTCATGCATCAGTCCCCTAGCCTGGCACATCTCCACCAGCTGGCCTCTTGTCAGCTTTCTATAATCCTCTGCTGACATGCTGCCTGCTCACCCTGACTAACTAAGCTAACAAAAGAAATAAAACAATTGTGATCTGAACTCTGAGTATTCACTGCGTGGCTGATTTAGAGTACAAAACACCTTCAGAGATCACTGTACATAAGCTACAGGATTCACTCTACCCACACCACTACAAGACAATTAGTATTTGCCCACTAATTAATATGTGATGTGGATATCCACTGCCACCACAAATGTAAAGTGGATCCCACCACTGCAAACCCACATGTGACACCCGTGCCCTGGCCCAGCAATCAAGAAGCCTCAATCCTCACCACTAACACCAGGGAGAGTGTCTCATATAAGAGGAAAGGATAACAAATACAATAAAGTACAATTTCCCTTAAGTGCACACAGAGATCACAGTCAGTCTGGAGATGGTTGCTCCCTTGCTCCCCAGGTCCCCAATAAGACTCCCCACTGGAGCAGCTATAGGGTCCAGATCTCAGCCTAACTGGCAAGCTAAAACCTGCAGTACCCTCTCTATCCAATCAGTGCTTTGTGTCCCTGCCCAGGTAGCTGACACACACCCATACACTTTGAGATAAGTATTTATACAACTTCACAGACACTCCTGGGAAAGGCTGGCACAGATTCTCCAGCTGTGCCCTTTTATCCAGACTATATAGTAGTATTTACTGCCACCACCAGCTAATAATTTTCAGCTGCCCAAAGGCCCTTAAAATGATGTCCAAGTATTACTGTGCAATATTATTATCCAATAGTACTGTAACTTAAGCAATCTTAAGGCTTTGGAAGGGTTTATTACAGGATTACTTATAAGTATGCAATGTACTATAGAGCTTACTTATCTCTACACAAACCAGCTACAGGTAAAAGGTTTTAAAATATTTAATAATAAATAATAAAGACACAAGACAATACTACTACAATACAATGCTACTCAAGAGTTCAGAAATCACACAGAAACTTAAAATAATTCAGTAGTACAGTTCTGACATAACAGAAAAACACTTAGTTTAACTTTCTTCTAATTTCCTAGCTATAACTACAAGAAAACTTACTTCTGAAATAACTTGCTTAAGACAACAGGTAGAGTGCTGATGAGACAGATATTAAGAAAAAAATACTTACAGTCTCTCTCTGAGCAATATTTTTTAAAATCACTAACACATTTTTTTCTGGGCCCTCCCAGATTACATCATTTTGATACTTAGGTTTTCCCAGTATACACATTACATCCTTTTGACACTTAGTCTGGAGTTCCCAGGCCATGCTGAAACTGCATTTACTTTCTTTTACACTTAGAGCAATAAAGGACATTCCATATGTAAATTCTGGTCATTAACATTAGCCTTAAAACAATAGGCAGGATGCTTACTCCAGACTCATCGACTCCAAATTCTAACTTCAAAGGACATACAAAACATAATTTTAATTTCAAAGAACATTTGAAATGCTTGGCTTAGTTTTCCTTACAGCAGATGGCAATGATACTACAATCCTGAAGTTCACATTTTATAGTGTTTTCTTTCATTTAAGAAACAATCTTGTATTTTATATTTATATTTACAAACGACAGAATTATGTATCAAATTCTATTTGACTAGGCTGGCAACCTTCACTCTTCTCTACAAGTCTTCACACTAACCATGGCCCATGGCTGACCAAGACCACTAATAGGAACGTATGAAAGCCAGAAATAAAATCTGGAAAAAATGGCTAGCAAATAAAAACCCACCAGATCTGCTGAAATTTAAACAACTATGAAACCAGGTAAAAAGAATAGTTATCAAAGAAAAAAAATCATTACTTAAAACTTCAGAATGACCATAAATTGAATCCCCAAAATTCTGGAACTCCGTTATATCACTACTACTACATCCAGGCGCAAAAAGCAACCCATGTCCACATCCCAATAAGACAGCTCAAGAAATTGCCAATCTCTTCAGTTGTCATTTTACTGATGCCATAGCACTTTTAACTACTACTTTTACTCAAGCTAATAACAGCCCAAACCCTACAACTCCTTCAAAACTACATTCTTCATCTCCCTCCACCTCACCCTCCAATTCTCTTCTCAACCCTTCTACCCATCCTACACCTGTGTTCACATTTAAACCCATTCCAGTAGCCACAGTAAAAAGCTCAAACCTTGCTCTAACACCCTGACAACCTACTGACACAATTCCTTAAACTAACAGCCAAATATATTTCCCACCCTATTACTACACTCCTAAATAGATCCATTCAAGAATCTTATGTTCCTAAAATCTGGAAAAAAAAAAAACATTTATTTCTCCTCTTTGTAAAGGTGGCAGTAATGCTGACATCTCAAACTTCAGATCAATAGCCATTCTCTCACCCATCTCAAAGGTCTTGGAAAAATGTATACATACTCAGATCCTAAACTATATGATTCAAAACCAAATCCAATTTTCCACACAACATGGATTCAGGCCAGCTCACAGCACTACAACTGCCCTCATATCTTTTATGGACACAATTAAGAGAGCCAGAGATTCAGATAAAATTGTCTCCTCCTTATTCCTAGAACTCTCAAAAGCTTTCAACACTGTCTCCCATCCCTTACTTCTATCCTGACCCTCTAAGACTGGTCTCTCCCCCTCCCATCTTAACTGGTTCTCAAAGTACTTAGATGACAGACAACAGATTGTTGTCCATATCTTAACACCTCTACTGGGGTTCCCCAAGGCTCCATACTGGGATCCCACCTATTCAGTATTTTCCTTAATAGTTTTCATTCTTCATTAGGTCAAGGATCACTCATTCAACACATAGATGACTTGACTATTATATGCTCTGCCAATTCCATCTCTGAGCTACAACATATAACTCAACAAGCCTTCACTGCCACAGAGACCTGGATGTGTAATAATCACTCCTTCCTTAATCCATGAAAAGCAAGCTCCTGCTATTTACTCCTAGGAAGACAACCCCCTTAAACAAAGTCAAATTCACCATTCTGTCTCAAAGTAATACTACAATTGAGGTAGTTTCCCACACAAAAATATTAGGAGTAATAATAGAGGAAGACACGAAATTTGACTTACACATACACCATATGTCAACAAAACTCATTGGAAGCTAGGAATCCTCTATAGATACAAATTCTTCCTCAGCCCCACCACAAAACACATTTTACTTTCTACTTACCTATTACCCTGTCTCTTATATGGTGCTCCACTGCTTATCAACCTTTAATGCTCCCTAAAATCTAAACTTGAGTCTTGCTATAACAAAATCGCCAAATTCGCTACTAATGCCAAACATTATACCCATCACTGCACAGCTCTTCACTGTCTGAACTGGCTTGAACTACATTACTACCTTTGCTACCTTCAACTAACAGCAGTACACAAAATGATTAAACCATGGGACTGCCCTGTTCTTAACCAAATTTTCAGCTTCTACCATCCAAATAGACCTCTCCGATACAAGAATCAACACGTTCTGACAGTACAAGAAACAAACCTGCCAGCTGCCTAGCTCTCTTTGTTCTGTAGCCAAAGCATGGAATGCATGGAATGCTGACACTGATGTTTAAACATTTACTATGTATCAATATCAGCTGTATGACCTACCATTCCTACAGTCAAAAATAACCATGACATTTGTTTTCTATTTACCTTTCCTGCTTCTTACTATTTTCATTTTGTTATTATACCTGTGATATATCCAATTGTTATATGTTACCTCTCCTGTATATACTCAAGAGTTGTGCTAATTGCATTGTTTTAACAATTTGTATAGTCTATGTATACTTGTTATTCATGGGGCTGTTCTCCCCAGGCCTCCACTGAAAATGGGCTCACCATGGCCCAGTGGACTACCCTGGTAAACAAATGCAAATAACTAAATAAAATAATGGAAACTACAACAAAATATTATGCAGTTTGGTAAATGAGAACAGAGGGAAAATACATAGATTTGGAAAGATAACTTTATGGAGGACATAGAAAAAGTATCTGAGGAGCCTAAGCCCACCTAAGTTAAATCATGCACTTCATTGTGAAAAAGCACTGATGACGGCCAACAGCCAACAAATACTGGTGTGCATTGCTAGAGGTGTGGTCTCATGCATACCTATGATGCTATGGTCGGTTTACCACTTCACCAATGCATCTGTAAGACACAAAAACTCATATACTGTGTTTAGCTCTGGTAGCCATACAGAGTTAATAGAAATGTTGCAAAGGGAATTTGCCAAAGTAATAAAATTCACTTGAGGACAGTTGACAAACAAACTGGGAAAGCAAAGTTGAACCAGATTCACAAAATGGACAATAAAACATGAGTGTAAGAATCTGCAAGGGGGACTGACTAAAGACTGACTTGTAGAATTATTATTTCAGAGAGAGGGTGGAGGGGCTATGGACCATATCACCAAATGTAGACAGAAACTATAGGTCATTGACAAAAGTTAATTTGACATATCACAAGACACATAGCTCACCCACACAATGTGCCCCTAGTCCCTAAGGCAAAACAGCTTACCCAATACACTAATCATAGGTGACTCAATAGTGAGGCACACGCATGTCCCACTCACTAGGTTGAATAAGGAGAAGGTAACATTCAACTTCCCATCAGGTGCCAGGATCCATCACATAACACACTCACTCAGGTCACTCCACAACAAGTACAAGTATGACACTGTCATTGTACATGTGGGAGTGAATGACCTGAGACTTACCTCCCTGGACTACATGAAAAGAGACATGAAGGAGCTCTCACATTATGTGGTCCAGGCAGGTATGACCCTAGCCCTGAGCCGCATCCTACCGTCACCCAGAATGATACCGCAGTACAAATAGAAAATGATTGACTTCAGCAATTGGCTAAGTTTCTGGTGTCATTCTAAGGGGATCCAGTATCTATCTGCTTGGGATGACATGATTGACAGACCACGATACTTTGCCAGAGATGGCCTGCATCTGTCACCCCTGAGTTTCTGGATACTGGCTGGCTCTTGCCACACCTATAATGCCTTTTTTAGGTGGTGTTCCAAAGACCAGTTCCTTCTTACCCCCAACAGAGGGCACAACATCTTTGACCTAGTTATTACCAACATGGGGGATTGCTGCTCTACACCAATAGTCAAGTCCTCCCTGGTTAGATCCGACCACAAACTAATCTCCATGAAAATCCACATCCCACTCACACCCCCTGCAAAAGTAACCACAAAGAAAAAATTCTCCAAAGCTAACTTTGGGCTCCTAAAAACAGAGGTGGCTAAATTCACTGCACACATGCAAATCGAGAATAGTTTTATGACTGTCAAATCATACACCAATGCACTGTATGAACACGTACATAAATGCATGGAACTAGCCATACCCAACAAAACCAAGATGCTCTTCTCCAAACAAAGGAAGCCAATCTGGTGGTCCCCTGCCATTAACAAACTCTCAAATTGAAGGAAGAAACTGTTGCAGAAAAAGGTGAATTCCCAAGATTGGAAAAACTCCCTTATTAGCCTCAACAAAAAGTTGAGATCCCTCATAAAATCCTCTAAAGCTAGCTATGAAGGCAGAATTGCAGCAGATACTAAAGACAACCACAAGGCCTTCTATAGCTATGTCAAGACTCTCCATGGCAATACCCAGATTTACTCTGTGTTACTGCACAATGATACCTCCTATACTGAGCCAACAGATATTGCCAACATACTGGCCGACAGATTAAGTGCCAACTTTACCCGTCTCCCCCCCAAAGGACCAATTACAATACTGGAAGAATGCCAGGCACCCAGTATTACTGCTGCACAGGGTAAAGCTGCATTGTCCAAGGTGAAGAATACAGCTTCCATGGACCTGACAATATCCCTGGCTGTGTTCTACATGAACTACAAAGAGAACTGGTGTCACACCTGTGTGCCCTGTTCAATCACAGCCTCACCTCAGGCTTTGTCCCTCCCAAATGGCGCACTGCTACAGTCATCCCTCTCCATAAAGGGGGAGCGACTACAGACCCTGGGAACTATCACCCCCATCAGCCTGATGAGTCTAATATGTAAGGCTATGGAATGGATCATCATGGAGCTAATTAATATGAATATAGGGAATCTCCAAACTCTGGACCCAACGCAGTTTGGTTTTGTGAAGGGTAGGTCATGCCTGCTCAACCTGGTGGACTTCTTTGAGTCATTCACCAAAGCTATGGGTGAAGGAAAGGCAGTTCATACGCCTACCTCGATCTGGCCGAGGCCTTCATTACAATTCCCCACTCCGGAATTATAGATAGACTCGCCAAACTAGGCATCAACCCCTATATCACTAGATGGGTTGCAAATTGGATCACAGATAGATTCCACAGTGTGAAAGTAGCAGACTCCAAGTCAGACTGCAGACCAGTCACAAGTGGAGTCCCACAAGGATCCGTCCTAGGTCCTCTCCTGTTTGGCATTGACTTCTCAGAAGTCCAGGCCAACATGGGGGGGACTCTGGCTGACCAAGTTTGCAGACAATTGCAAGCTGGGAGGCATTGTCAACTCCCGAAGTGATGAAGACATTCTACAAAAAGGCCTCACTGAGACAAACAACTGGTGTCAAAGCCATGGCCTTAAGCTCATTGCCAAAAAAAGGCATCGTCATCCACTTTGGGAAAAACTCAGTTCCCACAAATTACCACATTGGTGGTAGTCCACTGAACACTGAAGGCAATATAAGGGATCTGGGGACACAGGTTGACAGTAACCTGTCCTTCGACCACCACATTGCCACTGTGGTCAGAAAGTCCTTCTATGTGGCACATCTCATTACCAAGAGTTTGCATCCAGGAAGAAAGAGGTTATTGTCTCTCTATACTCTTCCCTCATTAGACCAATCATCGAGTATAATGCTTCTTTGGCATGTACCTCAAGAGACACCTGCAACAGCTGGAGAGGCCACAAAGGTACCTCACAAAGAGGATCCTAGGCCTTAAACACATGTCCTGCATGGACAGACTCAAAAAACACCACCTTTTCTCAGTCTCATATCACCTACTAAGAGGCGATCTCTGCGTAACTTACAAAGCCATGTCTGACCCAGCTCTGTTAGAAATGCTACATCTAAAGAAATCCCAATCCCTCCACACCACATGCTCCAGAAACCTCAACCTCATTACCACAATCAACAGAACATGTAGGAGGGAGAGTTCATAACCCAGAGACTGCCCATGCTCTGGAATAGACTTCCCATACATGTCAAGCAGAGCACCTTACTGTCCCTCTTCAACAGAAATCTTGATGAGTGGATGGGAAATAGAAAGATCACCCTGGGGATCACTCCAGTGGCTCTACTCAATAAAAGCACTGGGAACTAACATCTGGTGGCATGATGCCAGGGCAATTCTATGGGCTTTAAAGGCTCCAGGGCCATCAGCCTAGTACACATCTATAAACCTATATGACAGATGGAAAAAGGTGATTAAACATGGTGGAGAAGGTGAAAGTCCTTTGAGACCATTTGTAACTCTTTGGAAGACCCAGTAGATTACAGATATGCCTATATGCATATTTATGCAATAATAAGTATTATCAGAATCCATCTTCTTGGCAAAAGTCCATCAGTAAAGCATTTCAGATAATGGCAACAGATTCTATTCAGGAATCTGTTGGTTCCCAAGTATCAGTGTATTAGTAGAGCATGCACTCATACTAGTAATTAGGTACTGGTAAGTCGAGTACTGGTATGTTGAATACTGATAACTAGAGTATAGGTAACTAGAGTGCAGGTAAGTTGAGTATTAGTATGCCAAATACTGGTAATTTGAGTGCTGTTAACTAGACTACTGGTAAGTATGGCACTAGTAAGTTAAGTACTAGTAACCAGAGTACTGATAAGGCGAGTACTGGTAAGTCAAGTACTGGTAAATGGAGTATAGGTAACTAGAGTACTTGTGGTTTGAGTACTGGTAACTAGAGCACTGGTAAGTCAAGTACTGGCAACTAGAGTACTGGTAAGTTGAATTTTGGTAACTACAGTACAGGTAAGTCAAGTCATGGTTAGATGAGTACTGGTGGCAGTAGTAATGGGGTTGTTGTGTACCACTTACTTCTTAACAAGGAGGCTATCAAGCATGTTCGGGGGGGGGGGGTTCAAGCATGATCAGCTCTAGGAAAATGTGAGATGTTGAGCCCTGTATTGAAAGGGCGCTAATGTTACTTGTTTTGGGGTAGGGGAGTGGAAGTTTACAATCACCTGGTCTTGGTTAGTGGGGACAGCACCACCACTGACCCTGAGGGGTATCAGGGATGTCCTGTGTTTTGAGTAGTGAAAGATAACAGGGAATTTCTGCTTAAGGTATTGAGGGTAAGGCTGATAGTTAGTAAGATGTATCAGGAATGATTTAGGATTGGGTAGTGAGGTGAATCAGGGCTTCATGGGGGGTGTTGTGAGAAGTATCAAGGATGACTTCCTGTTGGGTAATGAGAGGTATCAGGATTGGTTTGTTCTTGGGTATGGAGAGATATCAGTATGCCTTGTTATGGAGTAGTGGAGGGTCTCAGGGATGGCTTGTCACTAAGAACTAAGGGGTATCAAGGATGAATGTTTGTTGGGTAGTGAGGGGTAACATGGGTGAACGTTTGTTGGGCAGTGAGGGGTATCAGGGATGAACATTTGTTTGGTAGTGAGTGGTATCATGGGTGAAAGTTTGTTGGGCAGTGAGGGGTATCAGGGATGAACATTTGTTGGGTAGTGAGTGGTATCATGGGTGAACATTTGTTGGGCAGTGATGGGTATCAGGGATGAACATTTGTTGAGTAGTGAGTGGTATCATGGATGAAGTTTGTTGGGCAGTGAGGGGTATCAGGGATGAACATTTGTTGAGTAGTGTGAGGTATCAGGGATGGTTTGCTTTTCATTATTGATGGGAATCAGGGATAGCCTGTCACAGGGTAGTAGGAAATATTAGGGAAGAACTGCTGTAGGGTAGAGAGGGGTATTATGGATGGCTTGCTTTTCATTACTGAGAGTATCAGGGATGGCCTGTCACTGGGCAGTGGGGGATAATTAGGGATGAACTTCTGTTGGAAAGTAGTGATGAATATCAGAGATGGTCTACCATTGTGTAGTGAGGGGTGTCAGGAATGGCTTGGAATTCAATGTTGAAAGATATTAGGAATGTCCATTCTTGGGCAGTCAGGTGGATTAGAATGGCAAATTGTCACAGATGACTTGCAATTTTATAAGGATGGGGTTCAGGAATGACTTGGAGTTGGGCTGGTTATCAATCATAGTTCCTGGTTGGGTAGGGAGGTATATCAGGGATAACCTGATATTGAGTACTGAGAAGTATTGATAATTCCCTGCCATTATGTAGTACAAGGATTCAGGGATGGCCTACCTGCCTACCTTTGGGTAGTGAGGATCATTATTAGGGATTGCCTAACTCTGGGTTGTAAGAGGGTATCAGAGATGAGCTGTGGCTCATTACTGAGGGGACACAAGAATGACTTGCTGTGTGGTAGCCAAGGGATAGCTGTCTGTAAATATCGAGGCCATCAAAGATGTTTTGTCACTGGGCAATGAGGTGTATCAGGGACAGTTGTCATTAGGTGCTGAGTGTTATGACAAGTAACCTGACACTGGGTAGTGAAGTGTGTCAGGGACAGCTGTCATTAGGTGCTGAGTGTTATGACAGGTAACCTAACACCCGTGTAGTGAAGTGTGTCAGGGACAGCTGTCATTAGGTGCTGAGTGCTATGATAAGTAACCTGGCATTGGGCAGTGAGGGATGGCTGTCATTAGGTGATGAGTGTTATGATAAATAACCTGAAACTTGGCACAGCTGTTGTTATGTGATAAGTTTCATGATAAACAATCTGACACTGGACAGTGAGTTATATCAGGTACAGCTGCCATTAGGTGCTGAGTGTTATGACAAGTAACCTGACACTGGGTAGTGAAATGTGTCAGGGACAGCTGTCATTAGGTGCTGCGTGTTATGACAAGTAACCTGACACCGGGTAGTGAAGTGTGTCAGGGACAGCAGTTGTTATGTGATAAGTGTCATGATAAACAATCTGACACTGGACAGTGAGGTATATCAGGTACAGCTATTATTAGCTACCGAGTGTTATGATAAACAACATGACACTGGGCAGTGAGGTGTATCAGGGATGGCTGTCATTAGTTGCTGAGTGTTATGATGAATAACCTAACACTGAGCTGTGAGGTGTATCAAAGATGGTCGGATGTTGGATGTTGATAGATATCATGGATGTCTCACATAACTCACAACTTCTTTGTTCAAAAATTAGGAACAAAACCAAAAATAATGGTAGCACAAAATCTCAGAATCAGGGAGAATTTTAAATAGTACTCATTTTACTACAATAACAGGTTTTGTACCAACATGCATTTTCTGAATCATGAGAAATATGACAATACAAAGTTTATCAGTATTGACTTGCTGAAACCTACAGTAATTTTTTCAGAAAATCAAAAGTTTTATGAGGGATGGGGCACAAATATGAAACAAAATCAGGAGCATTCTTAAAAAACCTGAGATAAATGATGTTGGATGATGAAAGTTATCATGGATGGTTTGCTGTTCAGTACTGATCGAGAGTAGGCTTGTCTTGTTTTTTAGGTAGTGAGGGCATCAAGGAAGGCCTTTCACTTTTGTAGACAAACATCAAGATGACCTGACAGTGAGGTATTGAGGGGTATGAGGGATGACCTGATTTTACATGGTAATACCTTTATATATAGTCTGATACTCAGTAATGAAGGCTATGAATGATGGTCTTCTATTTGGTAGTGATGGGTATTACAGATGGCCTCTTGTTGTGTAGACAGACAACAGGATGACCCGACAGTGAGGTAATGAGGGGTATGTGGGATGACTTGATTTTACATGGTGATACTTTTATGTATGGTCTGATACTCAGTAATGAAGGCTATGAGGGATGGTCTTCTATTTGGTAGTGATGGGTATTACAGATGGCCTCTTGTTGTGTAGACAGACAACAGGATGACCTGACAGTGAGGTACTGAGGGGTATGAAGGATGGCTTGATTTCAGATAGTGATAGCTTTATGTATAGTCTGATACTCTAATTAAGGATGGCCTCCTATTTGGTAGTGATGGCTATCACAGATGACCATCTGTTTAGTAGTGAAGAGCGCCAAACAAGACCAGCTTTGTTAAGAGACATTGCTGATTATCACTTCTCTTTTGTAGTTGGCAGTTAAGCATCTCTAGGGCAGTGGGGACATTAATATCACCAGAGTTTGGTAAGGTGTCTATGGGATATTTCCAGTATTACAAAAACTGAGCAGTAAGGAAGGTTCAGTGTTACCTGCAGTGAGTAAGCAGGACCATTTCTTTATTTCGGATCTATTTTTTCCTCTAAAAATGCTTTTTCTTGATATGTGCCTGATTACTCAAACTCCTAGGAGCTGATATAACTGAGGAAAAAGAAAGCATCATTACCTTTCCAGTAAATTAATTATTATATTTAGAAACAAATATATTCTCTATTTTTATTATTTGTAATGTTGACTTTCTGAAAATTAGAGTCCATGCTGAAAAAGGGGAAAAAAAGCTCCAGAATCAACAAAAGATATTTTATGAGTTGTTACAGGATTTCATTCCAGACATGCTTTCTTGATGCAACATTCAAAGGCAGCACTATCAGCTCACTTTTTCAATAAAACGATTATCATCTAAAGCTGTACAACAGTGCAAACCATTAAGCAATTAAATGCATTCACTCATCCAGAGTAGAGAAACAATATAAAGACTTAATTTTAATACCAATCATGATATTAGATGTTATGCTTCTTTGGGACTAGGGACTTAAAATTGCTTCATTCTTCAAAAACTTTGCATGAGAATCCACTACTGATAAGATGTATTCAGTACAAATTAAAATTATCACCCACTGGTGTCATATCTTTGATTTACAGCTCCACAAATGCATATGACTGAGTAGAGAATATCACAATAAGAATACTTTCACACAATATTGAAGTTTGAAGAGATGGTTTTATAAATTTAACTTGAAATAAATCGAAAAAAGAAAGTAACATTTTTTTCAAAATGCGAACTGAACCCTATACTGGGTGTATTACATTTACTCAGACATGTCTCCTACAAGACTGAGCAGCAAGTCCTGGGACCGCTGACATGTAAGGACATTTTTCTTAACTCTCCAACTAGCAGAGATAAGTATCTCGGTCAATCATATTCAGGCCCTTTATTTTGCTTTTCTGACAGGATTTCTTGGCGGGTTTAGCAGATTTGTTTGAGTGTATTTAATTACAAATATGTTCACTGTATTTAGACTTATATGCTTATCTAGGTAATGCTCCTGTCCCCCCTCCCATACACAATGCATTTTGTCTGCCTGATGCTTGAATATCTTGAAGGAGCACTGTGTTTAAACAAGCCCCTGGATACTACAAGCTGTGCACAGCATGCAGGATTAGTGCAGGAGCTCCAGCAGGCAATATGTCTGCTGTGCGATCCAGGAATAACCTGTAGGGGAGTGCACAAATGCTCCTGCACTAGTCCTGCATGAACTCAGCCCCTGTATGCAAATTATCCTATTTGCAGGAGAAATCCATGCAAATGAGATGAATTTGAAATCCAGGAAGCTGGAAACCGGCCGTGCAGGACTAGTATAATCTGCAGAAATGTACTCCGCCAGTAACGGAGTACATTTCTGCAAATTACAAAACGGAGCCATAACAGCTCCAAATAAAGGGTGGATATCATGTAAAAAGCATGCCAATGGCCAACTATAAGGCCATCGGCAAGGAAAACACTTGAAAAGAAAAAAAAAATCAACTTTTATTTTTTTTAGCCGATCTTGGCTGTTTAAGCGTAGGGCAGTGGCGCGCAAACGGGATCCGGGGGGGGGGGGATAAGAAAATAAACCTAAAATAAGCATTCTAACTAAAATTCTCTATTCTGCCATTATACTCAATGGCAGGCAGAAGACAACATGGCCAGTGAATAGTGGTTACAAAGGGGTGAGGCTCGGTGTGGGACATGTAACTATGCATTAGCAGGCAATCCTATGCAAATGAGGGGAATGATAGTGACTCCCAGATTTCTCCTGCATGCTAGTCAGCTCCCAACAGTGTAAGAGCAGGAATAGCTTGGTGCAAGCCTAGGAGTTACCTGACATCATAGGGGTGTGTGTCAGGCATACTGTAAGCGGATTGGACCCCTGTGGCTCAGGTTTGCTCCTAGCTTAGCACAGCTTGGCAAGGGGGTGTATCTGAGGCTGCCTAGCACTCTTTACATTGCCTAAGTGGGTGTGCGCACTGGGTTTTAAAGAAAAAAAAAAAAATAAACGAGGAAATAGCAGCTCTGTGCACATTTGAGCACTGTGTTTGCGTGGCGCACCCCGGGCTTAAACAGGAAGGCAATGGGAAGGGAAATCAGCAGTAGGAAGGTAATCTAGGAGAACTAGCATAGCTGGCAGGTGAAATGTATCAGAATCAGCCAATTACACAGGCAACAGACCAGCCCAGCCCATAACACTACTATAAACTATGCAAACACCTTCCCCTCTGGTTTTTCCCATACTCAACACCACCAGCGTACACAATCGGGGAACTTTTAACAAACAAAACAACAAAATGATAGGTGCTGCAGCAGGCATCATACAACAACATATGGAAGAGGCTGAGGGTGGTGAGGATGTGAATGCTGTCGACCAACCCACAGTGAGGAGACTGAGAAGAGTGTACAGACCCAGGGTAACCTACCAGGGGCTACATGAGCTGGAGATAGTGGAGCGCTATAGGGTGGACAGGGACCTCCTACAGCAAACTGTTGAGCTGTGCTGGCCGTGCCTGACACACTGAACTAACAGAGGGGAACCTATCCCAGTGGATACCAAGGTATGTGTAGGCCTAGGAATACGAGCCACAGGTACCTCCCAAAGCTCAACTGGGGATATCATGGGGATCTCACATGCATCAGCATCCAGAGTATTCCACCAGTTCCTGGATACCATGTCAGCACATGCCAGTGAGCATGTATATTTCCTCAACACCTGTGAGGGATTGGCAAGCAATATGCGTCTCTTCCACCAAATAACAGAATACCCTGAGGTAGTGGGTGCTATAGACTGCATGGACATATGCATCTAAGCACCACCCGGTGATCAGGGTAGGGTTTACATCAACCGCAAGGGCTTCCCCTCCATCAACTGCCAGGTCATGTGCGATACCCAGGGCATTATAATGAATGTGTGTGCTGGCTGCCCTGGAAATTATCATGATTCTCACATCTGGCATCTGATGCAGCTGTACCAGAGATTTTCCAACGGGGACATCCTTTATGGTTACCTAGTGGAGGATGCTGGTTACGCACTGGAGCCATGGCTGATGACACCCATCAGAAATGCACACACACCCGAACAAGAATGCCATAATGAGGCACATGCACAGACCAGACTTATAATAGAGCATATGTTTGGGATGCTCAAGTCACAGTTCTGGTGCCTGGACACATCCAGTGGAGCCTTGCAGTACTCACCAGCTACATGTACTCAAATTGTTATGGTATGTGCCATGCTACACAATATGATCCTGTGGAAACAGCTGCAGCAGGAACAACATAGGGCAGGGCCACACAGCCACCCACCAATGCCAAGGCCTGCACAGGCACAGAGTGACTCAGAGGAGGAACAACCTGAGTCTGCCCCAGTAGGCAGATGAAGGTGTGCCCAGTATGCCCTGACCTTGACAAAGAGGCAACACATAGCACATACACTGACACAGTAGGGACCCAGGGAATGACACTTCTCTCTGACTCGCACATACAGTAAAAGGCATGCCAAACATGACACTACCTGTGCTCAAACATGTATAGGGAGTGTACTATGTGCATCTGACATAGGCATTCCTCCAGCACCATCCTCAATACTGGTACACCCATAAGGTAAGTCAATCAACCTACCAATTGCCAAATGGAGTAGAATGTGTTGTTAATTGTATCTATGGTAAGGACATGAGCATGCAAGGAAATTGGGTGGCTGAATGGTACACCAGCAGATAGTAGACACTCATAGTTGCACTAAGAGATCTGTAACAAATACTAGAGTCACCATAGTAGCCAGTACTACACAGGGTGACAAAACCCAATGCGGGAAATGTGCTGGGTGATATGTGTGTCCATATGACTCACACATGCCAGTCAGGAAGGTTCATATACCCAACAACAGTCTCAGCCAGCAGGACAGGTGTAGACAAACACAAACAGAGGCTGTGCTATGGCTTCTGAATGATGCCTATGGGTAACCTCCCCTCCCAGGCCTACACAGACAGACTACAGCAGGTCAGGTAGTGGGATGTTAGTTCCAAAGGGTAGGAAGTAAGACACTAATATGTAGGTCAACTAAAACTAAGACCTGTAGTACACTGATATGACTCTAGTCAGCATGATAGGTTAGAATACAGAATGAAATGGAGTACCTGACATACCAGTACAGTCATAGCAAATGTGTACAAGTGCCAGGTGTGCCCCCCATCCTATGTAGAAATGTAGAAATAGTCATGTGTGCCCCCCCAATCCTGTGTAGAAATGTAGAAACAGTCAGGTGCCCCCCCCCAATCCTGTGTAGACATGTAGAAACAGTCAGGTGTGCCCCTTCCCCCAATCCAGCAAAGAAATGTAGTAACAGTCAGGTGTGCTCCCCCCCCAAATCCTGTGGAGAAATGTAGAAACAGTCAGGTGTGTCTCCCCACAATCCTATGTAGAAATATAGTAACAGTAAGGTGTGCCCCCCCACTCCTATGTAGACATGTAGAAACAGTCAGGTGTGCCCCTTCCCCAGTTCCGAGTATAAATGTACTAACAGTCAGGTGTGTCCCCATTCCTGTCTAGAAATGTAGAAACAGTCAGGTTTGTCCCCCCACAATCCTATGTAGAAATGTAGTAACAGTCAGGTGTGCCCACCCACTCCTATGCAGACATATAGAAACAGTCAGGTGTGCCCCTTCCCCCACTCCAGCATAGAAATGTACTAACAGTCAGGTGTGGTCCCCCACTCCTATGTAGATATGTAGAAACAGTCAGGTGTGCCTCTTTCCCAATCCAGCGTAGAAATGTAGTAACAATCAGGTGTGCCCCCCAACCCTGTGTAGAAATGTAGAAACAATCATGTGTCCCCCCTCACAATCCTATGTAATAAGGTAGTAACAGTCAGGTGTGCCCCCCCACTCCTATGTTGACATATAGAAACAGTCAGGTGTGCCCTTCCCCCAGTCCAGTGTAGAAATGTAGTAACAGTCAGGTGTGCCACCCATAATCCTGTGTAGAAATGTAGTAACACTTATGTGTAGGTATAATGTCAGTGGAGCACAGATGCCCAGAGGTGGCCAAGGTGGCAGGATAGGTTGTAGCATTTGCACAATATGCAGGTCTGTGTGTGTTAGGTTGGTGTGTGTTTCATATTGTGAGTGTGGTCAGTATGTATGCATGTTGAGGTAAGACTTGGTGGCCATTGCCCACTACTGCTGATGACAGGGACAAGCCCTCACAACTGCAGTGTCAAAGACAATTCCCACCAGTATAACACATGCTAGGAGTAAGCCATTGTAAATGTATGGTGGTAATATGTGTCACCATCACACATGGGAATGTACCCCAAACATACAGTATATATTGTGTCACTGTGAAATGGAGAAACCCTTGGAATTGTACATACAGGTATGCATCACATTAACTGGTCCTGTAGTAGGGGATACTGGTGATGTCTCCCTGAACACTTGCAGATCACAAAGGAGGTAGGACTGATGTATTAGGAAACAGCTGATGTACCTGCACATGCCAGCATAACTGGAATGCCCCATGCATATCTGTGTATCAGATGCAAGTAGTGTCCATAGCACACATGCACCCAGCTCACGCAAACATCACCCACAGGTACCTCTCTGGTCATAGCCCTGCTGTGGGGAATGGGTACAATATGACCCCACCTGTATATGGCAATAGCAGAAGAATGCATCATGCAGTGCAGGTGTCCCATGCAGGTGTGTCCCTAGCTGTAGTTAGCACCCTGTAGCACCCTGCCAGCATCCACACCACCTGATCAAGACTGATAGAAGTTATTGGCATGAACACCTAGCACACCTACTCTGTCTCCCCAGGGGAATATACTGTATGGTGGTCTAAGACTGTAGGACTGACAGAATGCAACAGCCTGCCACATCTGGCCCGTAGCAACACCTAATGACCCACAGGCCTCTGCCAAAGGCCTGTGTCTCACACATACTGCCAATGCATGTTATGCCATGGACACCCAAATAACAACATAACAAACTCCACATAAGCCATATGCAAGGCCATGTGGACAAACCACAGTAACATGTCCACCATGTCCCACTGCATGAAGTGTGGACCAACACTAACATACACCTGTGATGGGGTGATACCCTTAGGGAAAGTATCCTTTTTGTTGCTGGGCAGAACAAGGGCTTTTGGATACAGTGTGGTTAAGGCAGTTTTGAGCAGCATTAAGTGCATGTGTGTGGGTTTGCATGAAGCTAAGGGGTGCTAAGCTATGGGAAAACGTACAGGCACTTACACAGTGTAGGCTTCACTTATCAGTGTGCAAATCAGCTCAGCTGTTATATTGCAGCAATCTTGATACTTGCTAAGCATGGCTTAGCCCTGGTAACCAGGTCACACCACCCAGTCTGATAACATAGCAGGGTACTGACATCTGTAATAAGTGTATGTAATGTCATGTACAATACATGTGCCCATGTGCTGTCATTACAGTAGCAAGGGGTTTGAGTGTCATGTGTGGGACACAGACATATATGAGGCCTGTACAGCACTGTTATCCATGTGAATGTGTTACATACAAGGGTATTAGGCCAGGGTACGTACTGCCACACTGGCATGAGTGTATCATGACAGTACTACTTTTGACAGTGCTTACCCAGGCAAGAGCAGAGTGCTAAATGTAGTACTGACAACAGGCACACCTGCAGGCATAGCTGGACACTGAGGCCTCCCTGTTGTATCCTTGGTGTATGAGCTGTGTCACAGTATATGCCCCTTACTGGGTAATGATCCAACATGTGGAATGTAACTGTAGACCACCATCTGTACAGCACATGTTAGTGAGGGCGTCTGACATGTAGTTATGGTATACATATTGTTGTCAAATGTCTATCTGTCAACACACTCATCCTACTGCATAGCTACTTGCCAAGCTGATGACTGTCAGTCCCTGTACAGATGTGCAGATGGCAGGTATCCAGCTGAGATATGTACAGGCAATCTAAGCTTGATTGACCCTGACATGTCTGCCCAACAGTGTAAGAACTGGCACATATAGGAGATGTCACCCTGTACGCACAACATGCCATGGGTACCTCCACTACACTACACTACCACAGTCAACAGAACATGCTTGGGTACAGGTCTCCATCACAGACACTAACCATGTGTTGTAATGCATGTTGCATACATGTCAACTTGATCACCTCAGTGGCTATGTGCAGGAGGCACCTGGAGGATTGGCTGATGCATATCTCACCCTGAGGGTCACCACATTAGTGTCTGTTGATAGATTGCCTGCTTCCACATGGCAGGTGGCAGGATACCACTGTACATGCAACCCCTACACAACCCATCTCTCCTTAGAAATAGCTAGGTACACAGCTATGACCACCTGCAGTGATGCACCCTTGTACTGACACATGTGTACATGTGCATGACTGTGTATAGCAGTGTCTGTGTGTTAGCACACCTGTACTTGGGAATTCCATGAGGAAATTCACAACCGATGCAACACCCATTACAATAGTCAGTTGTGGCTGCTGCTGTATGGGACAATACATGTACCCTGTTAAGCTCCTCCCCATACCGGCTACACGAGCCTTGCAGTACCAGCGCAACAGTGATTTATAAATAGGTTGATAGGCATGGGATACCCATTCTGTTCTGGCATGTGTGTATAGTTGTGCATGTCTGTATATCTGTAGGGTACAGCATTTAGAAGCCACATATTCCTATTACAATACCCATTTCCACACAGTAGTACAGATAGTGTTGTTGCTGCCCATAAGTGAGGCATGACAATGCAACACCCTACTATGTGTGTGGCATGTGCATTAGATGCATACCCTTGTAGTATCACTGTTGGGGTATACTATGGGTTGTATTGCAGTCACGGCCAATGTGTGATGGTGGGTATGACAGAATGTCATCATGGGTTTCAGGGAGTACAATATCCACTGGCGGATGTGGGTGCTGTGTACACTGTCATTACACCAAGGTACCACTGTCACCATCAACTATACAGGTAACTGATACCACAATCCAGGCCAGTTATGCATGTGCTGTGTGCAGTCTACCTGTAACACATTGGACACATGGTCAAGTTAGTTAGCAGCGATAGGCCCTGGTATGTCAGATCTGTGTCTGCCTGTTATGTGTCTGTTAATATGTATATGAAGGTATGTCACACTACGTATTGTCCATATACACCCATTACATCCCCCATTAGCATACTGTACATGTCTGGGGATGTTCTGCATGTAACATGTAACCTGGGACACACCTCACCCTAAATGCTGTGTGGTGTGTGCAATGTAAGCCACACACTTCAGTATCACTACATAGCTAGGTAGGAGTCTAGTCCCAGTGTTGCCAAGTAACAGTGTGCATGTATGTGGATGGGTCTACATCAGGTTGCAGGGTATACATGCCTCAGCGGGTCACCTGTCCATGTGGCACAGGCAATAACCATTTTAGTGACCTGTAACATGTGTTCGCCTGTACCCCAGATATGTCACAGCCATGGTGTCACCACAGTGCCATACCCCATTGTGGAATATGACTGCAGATCATCCTTGTGCTGACACATGTACACCTACAACACAAATGGATAACATTATGGAGACCACAACCAACCAGTGTTACTAACAGCTATAATGCATCACTGCTGGACAGTTACACTACCTGCAATATATGCATTACACTTTACTCCTTACAATATGTTACACTGCAGTGTTGTAGTACACTGTAGTACAGTTACCATGTGCATCAGAACCATATTAGCCTGTCCCTGCACTGATGGTATGGATGACAGGGATGTGGCACAGGTATCATCAAATGCACAGGGCATCCTTGTGCTGACACATGTACACCTACAACACAAATGGATAACATTATAGAGACCACAACCAACCATAGGTTCATAGGTTCATAGGTAGGGACTAGGCTATCTGCCTGAAGGCATTTATAAGCCTAGCCAGAATGTGTTGGCTTTTGCCACCTCCTTAGATTAGTTCCCTGTGCCTCTGTCCAGCAGAGCCATTGAAGTGATCCCTGGGATAAACTTTCTGTTTCTCATCCACTTGTCAAGGTTTCTCTTGAAGAGGGTTAGCGAGGAGCTCTGCCTAATGTAGATTGGAATCTTGTTCCAGAGAATGGGAACTCTATGGGACAGGAATCTATCCCTCCAGCACATCCTATTTATTGTTGTGGTGAGATTTAGATTCCTGGAGCATGTGGCTCGAGGGGATATGGTTTTCTTTAGGTGGAGCATGTTCATTAATTCTGGGTTGGACATGGCCTTGTATGTCAGGCAGAGATCACCTCTGAGTAGGCGGTATGCAACCGAGTACAGCTAGATTTTCTTCAGTCCAGCTGCATAAGGCATCTGCTTGAGGCCAGTGATCCTCTTGGTGAGGTACTTCTGTGGTCTTTCCAGTTGTTGCAGGTGTCTTGTAAGGTACATCCCAAATGGGGCATTGTACTCTATGATGGGTCTGATGAGTGATGCATAGAGGGGCCTAATGACCTCTTTCGATCTGGATGCAAACCCTTTTGTGATTAGGTGGGCCACATAGAAGGATTTTCTAACCACTTTGGCAATGTGATTATCAAAGGAAAGGTTACTATCTACTTGGGTCCCCAGATCCCTTATTACATCATCCATATTTAGGGGGCTACCACATATGTGGTAGTTTGTGGGTACTTTGTTTTTTCCAAAGGGGATGACTATGCACTTTTTATCACTTAGCTTGAGGCCATGGTTTTGACACCAGGTATCTGTCTCAGTGAGACCCTTTTGGAGGATGTCTGTGTCAGCCAGAGAGTCAATTATAGCCCCCTAGTTTGCAGTTGTCTGTGAACTTGGTCAGCCATAGTCCTCCTGTGCTTGCCTGTACCTCTGAAAAGTGTATGCGGAACAGGAGGGGTCCTAGGACTGAATCCTGGGGAATGCCACTTGTAACCGGTTTAGAGTCTGACCTAGCTCCTACAACTCTTACCATGTGGGTTCTGTCCGTGAGCCAGTTGGCAACCCATCTTGTGATGTAGGGGTTTGTGTTCAGGCTGGTGAGCTTGTCTATAATACCTGAGTGGGGAATGGTGTCGAAAGCCTTTCTGAGGTCTAGGTAGGCTGTGTGGACCACCTTTCCCTCATCTATAGCCTTGGTAACTGTTTCAAAGAAGTCCACCAGGATTAGAAGGCATGATCTGCCCTTAACAATGCCAAACTGGGTAGGGTCCAGGAAGTTTCCAATGTCTCTGTTAATGAGATCCATGATGATGCACTCCATAGCTTTGCAGACCAAGCTAGTCAGGCTTATAGAGCGATAGTTCCCGGGGTCCGTTCTGGCTCCATCTTTATGGAGCGGAATAACTATTACTGTGCGCCACTCTGTGGGCACATATCTTGTGGAGAGGCTGAGTTTAAACAGTGTGTTTAGGTGAGGGGTTAGTTCATCTTTGAGCTCATGTAGGACGCAGCCTGGGACACCATCCTGTCCCATTGATGCTGTGTTTTTGGCTTTGGAGAGGGCTGTTTTAACCTGAGTGTCTGTGATTTCAGGGGAACTGCATTCTTCTGGTATAGTTATGGGCACTGAACTTGCCTGCCAGGATGTTGGCTATATCGGTCGGTTCAGTGTATTTTGTGCCCTTCTGCACTAATTCTGAGCAGATATGAGAATTGCCACTTAGATTCTTGACATAACTAAAGAATGCCTTGTGGTTATCTTTGGAGTCCATGGCATGTTTTCTTTCGAAGCTAGCCTTGGATGATTTTATGAGGGAACGTAGTTTCTTGCTGATACTGATCAGGGATGTCTTCCCTTCTTGGGATTTTACTCTTTTCTGTACTAGTTTCCCCTTCTATTGTATAGCTTGTTTATGGCAGGGGTCCACCAGACTGGTTTCCTTTTCTTGGAGGAGTGAGTCTTGGTTTTGTTTGGGATAGCACAATCCATGCATTCTTGTAGGTTCCCAAAGAGTGCATTAGTAAAGGATTTTGTAGCTTGGACAGCATTATCCTTTAGCATGGATGCCTTGAAACTTCCCACCTCGGTCTTAAGTAACGTGAAGTTTGCTTTTGAAAAGTTTTTCACAGTGGTTTCTTTGACCGGGGTTGGAGGCAGAATGTGGATATCCAGAGTGATTAGTTTATGGTCATATCTAACCAGCAAGGGATTGACCTCTGGTGTGGAACACCGGTCGCCCATATTGGTGATGACCAGGTCCAATATGTTGTCACCTCTGGTGGGGGTGATGACTAGTTGATTTAGGGTGTTTGAGTTTATAAATTCTATGAAATGTTTGGCAAGGGAGTGTTACTAACAGTAATAATCCATCATTGCTGGACGGCTACACTACCTGCCATATATGCATTACACTTTACTCCTTACAACATGTTACAATGCAGTACTGTGGTACACTGTAGTACAGTCACCATATGCATCAGAACCACATTAGCATGTTCCTGCATTGAAGGTATGGATGACAGGGATGTGGCACAGGTATCATCATATGCACAGGGTGTGATGTTGGTTTGCCAGAGGCCAAGGGTGGGCCATAGATTTGACACAATGTGTGTGGGTGAGGGGTGTATTGTGGTGAGCTGGGCATGGTGCTGTGGTGTGTGTAGGTATGGGGTTGTCCTAGGTGTGTTTGTATTGTGTGAGAATGCATGCACACAGTTCTGCCATGTGGCTTCCATACACAGGTGTTTATGCAGACCATACCTGGCAGGGTGTGCAGTTCACTGCCTCTGGCTGCCAGGGTTTCCATGGGCACGTCCAGGTACAGGCCTCGATGTGCTACTATCACCTGCTGATGACAAATGTCTGCTGGTACCAGGCCCCTCCTGGGACTGGCCAGGACCACATGCATGTGGCCTGCTGTGGTGTGGTGTGGACAACACCCCCCCCTGCACTGCCAGGGCTGGTGCTGCTACTACTGGAGCCCCTTGGTGTCCTAGCATGTCCACATTGACTGCCAGCTGTTGGTGTTGCTGGCCTACATCCAAGCGGCCATCACCGCATGCCCACCACATGTTGAAGCATGGACAAACCACGGCCAATGAGGGCTATCATCTCACAATACCATCTATCCATGAGCTCGGTATAAGCACGGATGGCACCAGAAAGTTCACTGATGTCGCTTACAGATGAGAAAGCAGCCCTATGCAGCCTCAGGCTTTGTCTGGTGTAATGTTCCATAAGTGCCTGCACCACCATGACAGCCTGAAACATGTGCCTGCTGGTACCATCTATGTCACCTCTGCCAGGAGCATGATGTCCAGCGGCCCTACCATGAGTACCCTGGGACATCCGCCTATGTGGTCCCCTGCCAGACATCTGGCTATGGCTTCTGCAACTGGACACAGTAGGCATGGTTACCACACTTTCTTGTACATTGCCACCACACACCAGCTGTCCCTCCGCTATGGCCACTGGTGATGGGGTATGTATAGGCACTGAAATTATGTGCGGGGTTGGGGTGGCTAAAAGGGGGATGTCAAATTATGGCAGAGTGTTGGCCCCTGACAACCCCACCTGTGCCTCAACAGTGCTATCATCATTTTCGGTGTCTGTATGGACACCAACTTCAGATTGCATGCAGGAGGGACCCTGACCCACCTCACCATCTGTGGGGAAAACCAATAAACACACTTTAAAACCTGTACAGCATTACCTAACAGTACACACATGTGCGCTCACACACACACACACACACACACACACACACACACACACACACACACACACACACACACACACACACACACACACACCTCCATAATACCTACCTGTCCATGGCTTTACAGACAGTCCCACATATATGTCCATGTGGTACCCCATCCTGCATCACACTTGTTAACATATACACAATGATACCACTCATTAACCTATCAGTCCCCTACATGCCTACAGAAGTGGTCACAACACAAGACCTGTTACTATATTACCTGCCAGACCTGTATGTAATGGTTTCACATGGCCTCACTGCTGTCATTTGATATGCACACTCTTTATGTCCAGACATCATGAGCATGGCCCCTATATGTGTGGGCAACTATCCATAATATCATGCACTAGTGTGGCACGTGTATGTCATGCTCAGTACATGCCAGATATGCTGCTCATTCAGCCTATCATGTGACAACTGTACTAGTTGGATACACTCCCTGGTGTTGACTAGTACTTCCCCAATGCATCTGTAGTGCTGCATACGTGGGTTGTAGGTGACCTCTCTGCTGAATGTGATATTAAGGGTGTACCTGGTGTCTACCTTCTCTCTCGATGCCTGTTCCATGCTACAGACCATATTATACTATAAGCTGTCCTGTGATTACACACATGACAGGTATTCCTGGTGTGTAATGTGGCAGTCCATGTTCCTGTACTGCATGGTCCCAAAGGGAGGTACTGCTGTATGAACACCCCACAATCACACATGTGCATACATGGCCACCCACACAAACACACACACATGCACACACGCACCCTACATGCATCAGCCTCCCTCCACTTCACCAGAGTGACCATACAGACAAACTAACTAACCACCAGGATGCACACACATACACACACACACACACACACACACACACACACACACACACACACACACACACACACACACATAGAAGTGAGGTTGCACAATGATAGTACACAGAGTCCTCCTATTACCCATCTGTCAACATGCAGAACATATGGTACACAACAGCATGCAGTGCACCTATAGTCAATCCATGCTAGCAACCGTATACATGTGTGTGATGCATGTGCTGTTTCGCTAGGTGATGCCCCTTCCCCTGGAAACCACTGCACCCATGTACACAGTATTGCTGTGCACCTGTTCTGCACCCTGCCATGTACTGTGCACCACACCTCACAAGTGTACATCCCATTGCGGAATGTGTAGTACTGTGTCAGTTATGTCAGCTTTAATGCTCACAGCCCCTATGTTTTTCAGCAACACATACCTGGAATGATATGTGGACAGATGCCATTTGTGAATGTCTGATGTCTGATGTACAGCTCTCAACATCAGCGGACCATGTATGACCAATCCAATACTGTTACACTAACAACCATCAGAGCATACTGTGGCTATGGGGGGGGGTGTACACACCCTTCTTAATATGACACACCCATCCATGATCTGCATTGGGACCACATCACTGCATATCTTAACAGTACATGAGCTCGATATGTGACATATGTCCTGTACTTTCACATGCAGTATCTAAGGAATGTGTTAAGTGTGTGGATGCTTACCACGATGCATGCACTCCGTGTGGGCATATGTGTACTATGATGGTTTGTCACACCTCTTGTGTGTACTACAGCAGTCACTACTCCCGGTGGGGGTATACCAGCATGGCCCATCTGCAATTGCCAGTGTATGTTCAGTCTGCCCTACACATGTCCCCCTAATCTGCATGATTGCAAAGTCTACTCATGTGCACATCCCTTGGTGTCCACACACTGCCGTCACTATTGCTGTGGGGGTAGGGTTACATCTGCCACAGGTCCTAAACCTGACTATGTGCAGATACAGCCATTCTTAGCATCCTTAGGATCCCTGCTGCAGTGCACTGGTGTGTCATGCTGACACCCCCCTCCTTCAGCCTTTTTGCAGATGCATGACACGTAAGCCCTACACGTGTCTTACTTTGCAGTGTCCCATACACTGAGCACCACATGTTACAGCCTAGTCCCAGCTGTTAATGTGGACTACTGTAATGCCTTATGCCATAGTGTATCTCTGCAGCAGTTGCCATTGTCCTACAGGTATATGCACTGGTGTTGCACTGTATATGGGTGTTGTTCCAAACATGTCCCTACTGTAGGCCATGTCTCACACTATTATGTTACTCCCTGTGGACACATTCTACAATGACAGGATGTTAGTTATCATGCAGGTGTCTGACATACCCTTCCAATACCCCATCATGGTCAGCCCTGTGATGCCGTGCATTTCATAGCAACAATACGTGCACATGTACAGCATGCATTCTGGGTAGGTGTGTTAGATGTGTGCATGGAATATACCATCACCATTACATGCCCGGTGTGTTGGCAAGCATCTACATAAACCATACTCACCAGCTACAGGCTGCTGCATTGGTGGTATCCTGGAGGGACCTACATAACAGGGTGAGAGATGCAATGTCAGTGGCCACACCTGTGGCAGTGTTACAGGGTGGGTGCAGTATTACAATACATCAATGGTACATTTCCACAATACTACCACATATGGACATCTGTTTATCACTACTATGCAGCAACACAATATATCTATGACATGTCAGATATGCATGATCTACCTGTACTGATGCGGATGTATATGCAACAGTGGTCTACTGATGTGCCCTGTAGCCTTACCTGCATGCTCCTCTGCTGGTGTGTGGGTGGCACCCACCTCCACAAAGGTGTCCAGAGGTTGGTGGCTGGCCGGATGGGCAGGTGCCATGAGGCTGGCCAGGAGCTCCTCCACATGTGTCGGGAGGATGGATGGCATGGCCCCCCCCTGTGGTGAGGTGATCCCCCTCGGACTGCAGCAGCACACTGACAGGCATTTCAAAGCAGGTCAGAACAATGATACTGGACCTACTCATAACTGCAGTTGTGCAGTCTGACATCATTAACCCTGTGGACTAGGTTGTTCCACAGGGCGGTCCACTCCTGCTGCTCATGGGTGGCCTGACCAAACAGGACAGGGTAGTGCTGGATTAAATATGTGATCAGTACTTCATTTTTAGCAGCTGAATAAGATGGTAGCCGTGCATGTGACATCTTGGCTGAAAGACATAAAGATGGAAACAGGTCTGAGCAACTCATGCAGCAAGGTTACCACAGTTCTTAATACACATCTCTGTTACCCCTACACCATATCAGAAACAACAAACTGTACACATAACTCATTAGGTATGGCTACAGCTTACCTACCAGTGGGACAGATATTGTATTGTACCACACTTTCTGCTATGTGTTTGTAGTCATGTTCCCTGTGTGGACACTATCATTGCTGGCCTATTACAAACTATTCACCTGCATGCCATTGTCAGGGCTACTATGGTTCCATATATGCCTGTGGTATGACTGCTTTGTGATTGCTGCACATCTGACATTCTGTGTTATTGGGGATATCTATGCATGCTGCTGGATGTGTTGCGGGATTGTGTAGACTATTGCTACCAACATATGCTCTATGACAGTGACACAATAGCATGTATATGTATTATTGCCCAGCAGAACCACCTCTCCAAACCCATCTTCCC
Organism: Protopterus annectens; assembly: GCF_019279795.1. Taxonomy (NCBI): domain Eukaryota; kingdom Metazoa; phylum Chordata; order Ceratodontiformes; family Protopteridae; genus Protopterus; species Protopterus annectens. Next base: position 1,221,853,625 of record NC_056747.1, on the reverse strand, counting down.
ATGTTACATGGCCACATCACATGTGTGTCCCACCCTGGGGCCTCCTCATGTACTGATCCAGCAATACCGCCAGGTGGAACCAGCCCAGGGGATGTTGTCCCCTCCCAGGGGCACACATATTTTCCTGTCCTCTGAGGTCAGGTCCAGGGTCTGTTCCGTAACGGGCTCCACAGGCACATGTGGGATGTGCTACCTCACTCTGAGGCACCCAGTACACATTCACAGGGCTGATATGCTCCTCCTGCACAGCCTCCAGGCCAGGCACCTCCAGGACATGGACTGCTGTTGTGAGTAGCAATGGGTGGGAGGCTTGTTCCCATTGTGTCCATATTGGGGCCCATGGGTCATCCACATCACAGACCCACACACAATATTCAGGGTGTTTACCCACCACATGTGTCACATACCACCCCAGTAGACTGTCCTCTATATCTACCAACTCTGACCATTTCCACAGCTATACCTGCCATACTTCCCCATATTCCCATTCCATACTTCACAGACGAGGGCTATGTGGTCCCAACAAGGGGTTCACATGTGACATACCTGTCCATGTTGCACACACTGCCAGCTGTAGATATCTGTGTGTATTTCTATGTGTGCAGTTTCCTCGCACATAGCATGCAGCACTGTGGAATTCATATAGGGGACATGTATTTACATACATATATGTTTGTGTGTGTTTGTATATATGTAGACATGTGCATATAGGTATATATCTATACATGTGTATATAGGTATATATCTATACATGTGTGTATATATATATATATATATATATATATATATATATATATATGTGTGTGTGTGATTTATATATGTGCTCATATATATGTCTACACATGGGTATCTGAATATTTGTGGACATACATGTAAATATATGTGTGTGTGTGTGTGTGTGTGTGTGTGTGTAGATATATATATATATATATATATATATATATATATATATATATATATATATATATTATATATGTGCACATAGGTACACATATGCATACCTATATGTGGGGTACATTCAGACATCAGGTCCACAATCTCACAACACCTTCCTGCACAGCTGCACTGTTCTGCCTTGCTACAACACAGACAGGTGTCACATATGGACACAGCCTGAAATTAGGGGGGTATATGTAGGACCAGATTGCAGGTAACCCTATTACACACCTATGGCATTCCTGCATGCTACATTACAGATTAACTTGAATATACTACAAGGGGTGGACTGTGTATCCCACATGTCCATCATAATGGCATTACTTCCACCAGCAGCTACTGGCCACATAATATACATACTTCCCATTACACAACACACACTGTGATGGCTTACATCTTGTCAGTCAGTGCTGCTCTGCACGGTTGACAGGTATGGCCCACTACCCACAGGGACAGACACTATTGTCCATAGCAGTTGTTCAGTTGAACATCATTACAACAACACCTGATGACACATATAAATCATTCCACATCATCTACCCCATTATTATGGACCATGTACTACATTCAATTACATGCATATATACTTCACATACCTGTTGTGGGAATGATGTCTGTTCTGGATAGTTTGCTAGATGTAATTATTTTCTGTGGATTTTTTTTTTAATGTGGCTTTGGCTTTGCCTTTGGCTTTCACTCTCTCTTTCTCTCGCTCTCTCTCTCTTCCTCTATCTATCTCATTCTCTCTCCAGTAAATTGATTGAGCTGCTTTTAATACATTGCAGCATGGATTTTGTAGGTGATGGCTTCTGCACCAATCAGTGTCTTCCACTTGCTACCTGCATGCAGGTTGCTGTGTAGTACTTCCAATTACCACTGTCGTGGCAACCACCTACTATAAATCCCTACATCATGTGGGCGTGGTCACATTACCTTTCCTGTATGATGGACATCCTTCCTGTGTGTGGGCATCAGTGTTACAGACAGCAGGTAGCATCAGTGTTACAGACAGCAGGTAGCAATACCTCTTACAGGAGAACCTGCACACTCAGGCCAACTACATATTTGTAGGAGGTTCCAAAACTACAGACAGAGTGTGAGTAGAGTTTTTGTATGCATTGTATAGCACTGGTGTTACAGGGTTTGTGTGTACATACTAGTTTAACTTGGAATGCAGTCTGTCTGCGTAGCTCTCAACTGTGGGCCTATCCTCTTGATGGCCAGAGGTGTGTCTATTAAGTTTTGTCTGTCCACCACACAGATCTTGTGTCAGATATATCACTGGCAGTGTGTGTGTTGAGTGCTATCAGTAGATGGCTACATCCATTTGTGTTTCTAACTTCATATTCCTGACTAAGGGTATGTTGCCGACTATCCTGTAACACTAGCGACTTGCTTAGTATATGACAACAGTTTTACACAAATGGGCCTGTGTTCCAGCCTCTGTCCTCCACCTACATACCAGGCTTTACACATATGACATGCTGTCAGGGGTTGTTCTGTAGTGGGCTGTGAGTATGTCATGCTGCCATTCCTGCCCTCAGTCCACTGCTCTGCTGTTGTGTCCCCCATGCATACTGTGGGGTTGGGGCCATATATGTGTGGACTTCACCCACACAATACATGTGTGCCCTTATGCACTCCAGATGCCAGTGTATGTAACAGTGGTATATGGCCCTGTATTATTGAGTCTAGGGGGGATGCACCATAACTAACGCAGGCTGTTACAACATGTGAGGGTATCAGGGGTAAGCTGCCTTAAGGTATCTGGATGTACATTACCATACAATCCACCTTGGGTAAATGCAGGCCTACTGCCTCCTGCCACACAGACTGTTCTGTTTGTCAGTGTGCTTGTGATGGTGTCAGTTATGCCTTGTTATGTAACGTTACACCCCATTGTGTCAACTGAGGTCTTTAACCCCTAGGGATTGTGTATAGAGTGTAGATAGAGGCTGCTGAACTATACATCTGCATTACTTACTGTTGATTGTTTGGTATCCTGTGGCCCAGTCTGCCTTTACTATTGTACTACTTGAAGGCCTCAGCCTGGAAAGCAACATATGTAAACCTTTCCAGACTACTGTATTAGTATAACTGTTTCACAGTTGCATTACTCTGTTTATATGGATTTCAGTGTCTAAACAGCTATATGACATGGCATATACAACTGTAATAGTACAGAAATAAAGATTTCCCATGTATGCAAACCGGTGTGTGGTGTTATATCCTTTGACCTCTCTGTGGGTATATGTTGCAGGCAACGATTGTCATTTGTATGGGTGGCTCATACAGTGTCCAGTTGGTAAGGTGGTAACTGTAGGCATAGTGGTTGTTCCATATTGTGTGCACCTTCTATATATGTATCTTACTATACATATCTCTGCATGTGTATGTGTAGTTACATATATATATATATATATATATATATATATATATATATATATATATATCTGTATCTGCATATATGTGTCTGTGTATGTATCCTAGAGATGTTGATTGCTTCCACATTGTACATACCCTATGGGAGCCAGACTGTACTGCATGAAATGTTACTGATACCAGCCTGGCATCATACAGGTGGGATGGAGTACTATTAACATCTTGTGGCCATGTCATGTCAGGTCCTGGTTATGGGATCTGCAACAGTTGGTAGTGTATTTCAGTGCAGATGTGTTTGGCTGTGGGGGGGTACCTATTCGTACAGGACATATGTTGTTTGGGGCCTCTCAACCCCATTACCGGTGCATGTGGACATATATGTTTTTGTTATGTTCCCATTTTTATCTACAGATGTATGTCCTTATATACCTATATAGATATATATATATATCTGCTTACATATATATAACTTGCTGTGTGTGTGTGTATATATATATATATATATATATATATATATATATATATATATAGACATATAGATGTAGATATATATATCTATAGATGTATGCATATGTATGTATATATATGTATATATATATATATATATATATATATATATATATATATATATATATATATATACACACACACATATAGATATGTTATATCTATTTTTATATTAATTTATCTATACATACACACATACATCTATATGTTGAAATACATTCCCTGTACTGTTGAATGACTGGGGTGGATGATATGTTTGTGAAAACATCAGTGTTATGTATATCTGACATGGCTTAGTAGTAAATCACTTTGGTTATGGTGTGCAGGGTCCTGGGTTCAAGACTTGCAGAGGATGTTTATTTTGTTGCTGGACAGAACAAGGCTCGTTGGATACTGAGTGATTAAGACACTTTTAAGCAGTTGTAAGCGGGTTTGCGTGGGTTTGCATGAGGGCAAGCAATGCTAACATCCGGTTGAATATGCCGACAGAGAGTTAGCAGCAAAATTGCTTAACCTGTGTGCGCATTGCTTACCCCTGCGTAAATGGGCTTAAACCCGCTTACTAGTACTTAAATATGCTTACTACTGCTATTGGTGCTTACACTTGCTTACTAATGCTTACAATTGCACTGATTTAGATAGTAATATCTAATGGTTCTTGGAAATGTGGGGGATTTGGTAGCTGTATGGAGTTGTCATTCATTACACATTTTACCTTCCATTTGTATCCATGATTCCTGTGTACATATACTGTATGGGGCACATGTGGTTATCTGGGGACTTTGCAACATTATGACACTGACACCTCACATGTGCATTTGATGCGGTCCTCCAGTTCACAAATATATGTTATTTAGTGGGTTATGTAACTAAAATATTAGTCATAACATGATTTGACATGGAAAATGGGATGTGCTGCAGTGGGACTCGAACCGGGAATGCCTACTCATAAGGCAAATGCTCTGCCCACTACACTATTGCTTTACTGCTCAAATTGCATATATCTTCCTTGTTATCCTCTTCAGCCATTTAAGCTGCATTAACCATAGCTAAGCGATGGGCACACCTGCGCACCTACGGTTAGCTTTAATCGGATTCTTAATAAAAAAAAAAGGTTTGTTCATTTTATTTGTATTTACTATTGCTGTTGTACACATGGGAGAATGTTTTTGGGGATATGCAGACACCTATGAGCAGTTTTGCTCATTTCTTTGGCCTTTCTGCTGTTCTTCATTGCGGGGGGCATGCTCTCAGACATGCCCCCTGCACTCTTACATGCTCCGTGTAAGATTAGGAGCTCAGGCAGCATGCCTTAAGTAATATGCATGGCGCGCTGCCATCCTGCTCCTAAACATCCGCTTCTGTGCAGGACTAAGCTAGTCCTGCATGGAAGATTAGTAAATTTGGGGCAAGGTTGCCTATCGTGGCCCCATAACTTTAACCTCTTCCTGCACACAGTACCATCCCATTTAATTTTCATGTCTTCACCTTTAATATTTTCCAAATGTTGAATACACTATATACTTAAAATGCTTGATAGAATTTCATATAATGAGAAAAAGGCAGCAGCTGATATTTATTTTGTTTGACTAATATTTTCATCTGCAGTTTGATCACAAACATCTCTCATCCTGAAGTCACAATGCTGTCAGCAGGTTTATGATGACAGAGTAAGACATGATGATTGTAATTTAACATTTTTTCAGACAGAAACTGTATTACAACCAACAGTACTGTTCCTGTTGCTCACTACCTTTCTGTTTACAACTGCTTCTTATTGCTTTCTTTGATGCATTTTCTTGCTTTAATTCAGGCCTCATTAAGGTGGCTTGGTTAACTTTACTAATATTTGCTTGATTTATTTTGCTAGTATTCTTATTAACTTGCTGATTAATTTTCCCCAGTATGTTATGCAACACAATTTTATTATTCTGCAATTTCATTTTTAACAATGTATGACAGTATTAATTCTTTTGTTTGCTCTGTAAACATTATTGAACAAACTGGGCCAGATTCCAAAAGAGTTGCTCTCAGTGTAAGTCTGCCCTGATTCTGAAAGACTTGCTCTTAGTGTAAGTGAATTACTTCAGTGTAAGGCCTATGTATAAACAGGATTACTCTGGCTCATAGGTTCATAGGTGATTACTAGGCTAATGGCCACAAGGGCCTTTTTAAGCCTAGCTGTGGATCCTAAATCTCTGACAAGTTTTAATACCCTTGATAAGTGTAAGCAGGGGCTTGGGAGGTGAACCATTTACAATCAGAGGCCTGGGAGATGAACCATTTACAGGCTGCCTGTGTCCATTAGAGCCAGGGATGAATTTCCTGTTCCCCATCCAGTTGTCCAAGTTATGCTTGAATTGGGTTAGGGAGGAACTCTGCTTCACATGGATGGGGAGCCTGTAGCAAAGATGGGATAGTTTCTGGGATACATAACCGTCTCTCCAGCAGGTCCTATTTATACCACAGGCAAGGTTTAAGTGTTTAGAATGGGTAATTCTGGTACTGTTTGTTTTGCTGATATGCAAGACGTCAATCAGAGTGGGGTCAGACAATGCCCTGTATGTCAGGCATATATCTCTCCTCAACAGCCTATAGGAGAAGAATACAGGGATTCAGGGGCTTGAGGCAGTCTGCACAGGACATTTTACTTATGCTCTGTATTCCTTTATTGAGGAACCTCTGTGGATGTTCCATTTGTTGGAAATGCCTGGTTAGGCACATACCAAAGGGGACATTGTACTCAGTGATAGGTCTGATGAATGCTGAATATAATGGAACAATGTCTTCTTTGAACCTAGATGCAATACCTTTGTTTATAAGTAGTGCAACATAGAATGATTTCCTCACTACTGCAGACATGTGATGGTCAGAGTACTGTCTATGTGTGTGTCCAAGTCACGGACTACTTGGTCAACTCTAAGGGGTGGGTTATCAATATGATAGTTACCAGGGGTGGATGACTTCCTGAAAGATACTATTATGCATTTCTTGGCATTTATTTTTAGTCCATAGCTCTGACACCAATTATTTGTCTATGTCAGCAATTCCTGGAGAACATTTGTGTCAGTGTGGGATTCAGTAACAGCTCCTAATTTGCAATCATCTGCAAATTTAGTCAGCCAGAGACTATTGACATTAGCCTTGACTTCAGAGAAGTAAATGCCAAAAAGCAGTGATCCAAGGACTGATCCCTGAAGAGGTCGACTCCCCAATTTTAACATCTTGGGTCCTGTCTGTGAGCCATTTGGCTATCTAGTGGATGATATGTGGGTTTGTACCTAACCTCTTGAGACCTAAGGGTCTGTAGATGGCCCACCTTTGTTCAGAGAGATGGCTGTTGCTGTTCCACATTCATGAGATATGAGACATGTTTGGAAGCTACAGTTAAATAGCAATTCCAGAGGGTCAGATAGGTCATGTTTCATGCTATTTAAAGGCATCCTGGGATATTTTCTGGGCCCATTGATGCAGTGTTGTTGCCTTTAGAGAGAGCAATAAGGACCTTTTGCCTAGTGATAGCAGGGGGAGTTACATTTTATGCTATTTCCTAATGGAAGGTTGAGGGGAGAGAGGGGTAAAGTTGGAGCTGAATTTGTCAGCCAGTAGGTTTGCTATATCTTCTGGCTTTTTTAATTTCTCCAAGTGTTTTGGATTTCTAAAACCATAATGGGAAACGGCCCCATTCCTATGTCAAAGTACAATTAAAGTTCATGAAATTAGTACTGTTTCAATCTTTGATATTAGCCAAAAGTGCTCTTCGCAGCACTAACAATGTGCCCAGTAATGACTCCTTCTGCAATTCATATGGAGTTTCATGTATTTGTAACATATCTAAATATGACTGTAGATTCTTTTTTATAAAACCCGCTGCTCTTACTACTATTGGAACTGTCTGAGTATCTTTCTTCCACATTGCTGTTGTTTCTTCCTGTAAATCCTGGTATTTTATGACTTTGTGTCACTCTGTATGCAAGACACTGCAGTCACTGGGTGTAGCGATTTCAAAGATCAATGCTACTTTTGTCTTCTTTTTGTGGACCACTATATCTGTTTTTCTCGCATCTGTCTTTTGAACTGCTGGTAATGGGTGATCCCATGTGATGTAGACTTTATCGTTTTCTATGATGCTTTGTGGCTCATGTTTCCAGTGTTTTTCAGCTACTTCACTATTATAATGTTTGCACAATCTCCAGTGCAACAGTCTTTTCACATTACTATGCCTTTCAGTATACAGTCCTCCTGCCATTAGAATATCACAACAGCAACAAGGTGTGCAACTGTTTCCAATTCTATTTTACAAAACCTACATTTGTCTGTTTCTCTTACATGTTCAATGGACCATTAAACCATCGTGTACATAGCCCACTATCTTGGGCCACCAATATTAACCTTTCATCTTTTGGTTTGAATTCGACTCTCCTTAACCATTCCTGAGTTCGATCCTGATCAACATGAGGTTCTTCCAGGAGTTTTCTATACTTGCCACTATATTAATGCATTTTCCACATTTCTTGCCTTCTTATCTGATCCTTCAGCTTATATTCTTTCTTTTGTTTTTTGGCACATACAGTTGCTGCCTGATTTTTATCTACTTCTGGTTTGATTTCCATTCCTGTTTGATGCTGATATGCTTCTGCTAGCCTAAGTAGGGAAGTCATCTTAGATTTAGTCTCCTCTTGTTTCAAAACTTTCACTACATTTGGGTCCTGTGAGGTCAGCAGATATGTGTGCAGTCCCAAAATTGCAGATCTATGCATGTAATCAATTTCAAGGAGGCCCATTTCACCTTTGGAATGGGAATATAATGGGTATGCACTGATTTTTATAAATCATTTGATGAGCATGAAGCAGCCTTCTTGTTTTTCTGTTTAATCTAGCCAACACCTTTTGGGGCCAATCAATCACTCCAAAACTGTAAGTTAGGACAGGAATAGCAAATTGTTTTATAGCTTGAATTCTATTCCTAGATGTCAACGCTGTTTTCAGGATTGATCTAAGTCTTCTAAAATATTCATTACTAAGTTTTATTTGCATTTGTTCATGTTATATTGTTGATCCTTCATCAATTCCCAAATATTTATACATTCCCCCTTGCTCTAGTTCTTTTATGTCACATTCTTGTCTCAGACTGATGTTTCCTTGATGCTACAGCTTTCCTGCTTTAATGGTTGCCCTTGCACATTTATCAAGACCAAATTACATTGTTATATCATCCGAAAAAAGTTTTGACTACTTGCAGTTGTGCTTTCAGCTCCTCATCTGATGAACTATACAGTTTTAAATCATCAACAAAGAGAAGATGAGAAGTCTTTACACTTTGTTGCTTTCTGGGAGCCAAATTATAGCCATGACCTAATCTGTTAAGCAGAGAGCTTAATGGGTTAAGGGCAAGGTAAAAAATCAATAGTGACAGACAGTCACCCTGGAATATCCCCCTTTGTATTTTTATCACTGTATAAAAATCCTTTATCATGGCTTAAATGCAAAGTGGTTTGCCACTGTTTCATGGTCACTGTGATGTAGTTTATCAGTGTAGAGTGTATTGTATACATTTTAAGCACTCTTTCATCTATAAATTTGGGATACTGTCAAATGCTTTTTTGTAGTCAATCCATGCCATACTTAGATTCTTCCTCTTTTTGCAATTCTCCAGTATGACTTTATTTAACAACGAATGATCCTTTGTTCCATATGACTTTCTTTTATTGCCCATTTGTTCTATTGCCATGATTCAGTTTTCTTCTAAATGACTATAACCTCAATTCCCATGTATTGTTTATATGTCATCAGAAGGCAAGTTATTGGTCTATCATTTTTAGGGTAGCTGCAGGTTCACTTTTAAGTAGGAGCATTGTTTTTCCTGTTGTTAGCCAAGCTGGTGCCTGTTCGGGGTTATTCATGGCTAAATCTTTGTGCAAAGATGTTAATACTTTTAACCAGAAGTTAGGTAATACATCTGGGCCTGGGGTTTTCCAATTTGAGACTTTTCTTAACTTTGTTTCAATCTCTCTGGCTGTTACTTCATCCCATTTCATATCCTGTACCTTTAAACATCTTATTCTTTCTTTTACTTCTTCTAACCATTTAGCATCTTTTTTATGTTCCACAGGGTCTTCATAGACATTTCTCCAAAATGTATCTATTTATTCTTTTTTGGATGGTCTTTCAATTCCTTTTACCTTGTTTCCCAATTCCCTATAGAACTTTTTGGGGTCATCAATTAATTACTTATTATATACTTTTCCTTTATAGTTATCTGCATATCTTCTAAGTGTTTCTGCCTGTGCTGAGATTTTTAGTTTGTTATTTTCAATAGGGCATGATAGATCCTGATCTGTTTTGGTACTGTGTATTACTTTTATCACGTTTGTCTTTCTGAGTATTTTTGTTGATCTGTTCTGTCTTCTATACTCTTCTAGCAGTGTCACTTATTCGAAACTTCCATGATGGTATTTGATTTCTCCCCTTCCTTTCCCTTACTACCCTATGTTCTTGTGGTAGAATTTTATCCATTATTAATTTAGCTGCACAGTAATATATCCTGTTTATTTCTGTTATATCACATGGATCTCTATGGACAATCCTAATTAATGTGTCTATTTGTTTTATCAGACTTCTAACTTTTTGTTTTTTTTTTTGACCTTCTGCAGTCTATTTCTTTCATTGATCTTAATATGTCTATCTATGTCTATTAAATCAGGCATCTCTTTGGTTTACCTTTGAATGAGTGAATTGCATATATGCGAACGGTTATTTCCACGACCCGTAATGCAGAAATATGAACAACATCGAAGGATCAAATGTCGAAAATGGTTTGCTGGAAAACCATTTCCAACATTTGATCCATGTGTTGAATGGGAAAAAAGCATTTGCTTATTTCATAGGTTCATAGGTTCATACTAGGCTATCTGCCCTAGGGCATTTATAAGCCTAGCCAGAGTGTGTTTGGCTTTCGCCACCCATTTTAAATTAATTTTGCTATGCCCTTTTTCGAGGTTAGTATACTGTGCCTCTGTCTAACAGTGACACAGAAGTGATACCCGGGGTAAACCTACGATCTCCCATCCACTCATCAAGATTCCTCTTGAAGAGAGTCAATGAGGGACTCTGCCTAACCTGGACTGGGATTTTATTCCAGAGTGAAGGAAGCCTCTGGGTTATGAATCTGTCCCTCCAGCATGTCCTATTTATTTCACTGCTGAGGTTCAAGTCTCTCAAGTGCGTAGCTCGATGGGATTTGGATTTTCTGAGGTGCAGCATGTCCATTAATTCCGGGTTGGACATGGCTTTATACGTCAGGCACAGATAGCCTCTGAGCAGGCGGTATGCCACTGAGTAGAGCTGGAGTTTCTTTAACCGGGCAGCATATGGCATCTGTTTGAGCTCTTTGATCCTCTTGGTGAGGTACTTTTGGGGTCTTTCCAGTTTCTGCAGGTGTCTGGTAAGGTACATCCCAAAAGGGGCATTGTACTCAATTATGGGCCTGATGAGGGATGAGTAAAGAGGCACAATGACCTCCCCTGATCTAGATGTGAATCCCTTCATGATTAAGTGGGCTATATAAAATGTTTTTCTAACCACTTTGGCCACATGGTTGTCAAATGAGAGATTGCTATCAACTTGGGTCCCCAGGTCCCTAATTACTTCTTCTGTACTTAATGGATTACCACCTATATGGTAATTTGTGGGCACTTTGTTTTTGCCAAAGGGGATGACTATACACTTTTGGCATTTAGCTTGAGGCCATGGCTCTGGCACCAGTTGTCTGTTTCTATGAGGCCCTTTTGTAGGATGCTTGTGTCGGCTGGAGAGTCGATTATGGCACCCAGTTTGCAGTCATCTGCGAACTTGGTCAGCCACAGTCCTTCCGTGTTGGCCTGTACCTCCGAGAAATATATACCGAACAAGAGAGGTCCCAGGACTGAGCCTTGTGGGATGCCACTTGTAACTGGTTTGGAGTCTGACATGGCTCCAGCAATTCTAACCATGTGGGTTCTGTCCTTGAGCCAGTTTGCACCCCATCTAGTGACATAGGGGTTTTTGATTTAAGCTGGTGAGCTTATCTATAATGCCCGAGTGGTGTATTGTATCGAAGGCTTTTGTGAGGTCCAGGTAGGCTGTGTGGACCACCTTCCCCTCATCAATGGCCTTGGTGACTGTTTCAAAGAAATCTGCCCTTAACAAAGCCGAACTGGGTAGGATCCAGTGTCTGTAGGTCCCCGATATCTTTATTTATGAGGTCCATGATGATCCTTTCCATAGCTTTGCAGACCAAGCTAGTCAGGCTTATGGGGCGATAGTTTCCAGGATCCATTGAGGCACCACCTTTGTGGAGAGGGACCACTGTTGCTGTACGCCACTCTTTGGGTACATATCCTGTAGTAAGGCTGAGATTGAACAGTAGTTTTATGTTTGGGTTTAGCTCTCCTTGGAGTTCATGTAGGACGCAGCCCGGGACACCATCTGGTCCCATTGATGCTGTGTTTTTTGCTTTGGAGAGGGTGGCTCTTACCTGAGCATCTGAGATGTCAGGGGGGGGCAGCACTCTGCTGGGATAGATATTTGCCCTTTTGGTGGGGGGGGGGGGTTGTGCTGAACCTGTCAGCTAGGATGTTGGCAATGTCTGTGGATTCAGTGTATTTTTTGTCATTTTGGACTAATTCTGAGCATATCTGGGAATTCCCACCCAGGTTCCTAACATAACTAAAGAAAGCCTTGTGATTATCCTTACTGTCCTGTGCAATTTTTCTCTCAAAGCTGGCCTTAGACAATTTTATGAGTGCCCGTAGTTTTTTGCTAATACTGATCAGAGATGCCTTCCCTTTTTGGGATTTTGCTCTATCATGTAGTAGCTTCTTCCTTCTATTGTATAGTTTGTTTATGGCTGGGGTCCACCAGACAGGACGTCTGCCTTTGGAGGATTGGGTCTTGGTTTTATTTGGGATTGCATGATCCATGCATTCCTGAAGGTGTTCATAGAATGCGTTTATAAAGGATTCTGCGATCTGGGCCATATTTTCCACAGGCCCGGGGGCTTTGAAGGATTCCACCTCAGTTTTGAGGAGTGTGAAATTTGCTTTAGAGAAGTTTTTCACTGTGGTTTTCTGGGCAGGGGGTGGGGTCGGGATGTGAATATCCAGTGAGATTAGTTTATGGTCTGATCTTACCAGTGAGGGATACACTTCTGGTCTGGAGCATAGAGTCCCCATGTTGGTGATGATCAGGTCCAGTATGTTTTCCCCTCTTGTGGGAGTGGTAACAAGTTGTTCCATAGCATTTGAGTTTATAAAATCTAGGAACCTTTGGGCTAGGGTGTTGGAGCTAGAGTAATGCTCCCAGTCTATGTTTGGGTAGTTGAAGTCGCCAAATATAATGGTGTTTGGAGAGACCTTCATATTTTCCAGTGTTCTCAGGAAGGCCGAGTGGGGTTCCTGGGTTTGGGAGGGTGGTCTGTAGCAGGCTATAAACTGGAAGGCAGTTTTACCCACTGTTAGTTGCACATGGATAGTCTCTGATGCTTCGTGCTGTGCCACCAACCAGGAGGTGTGGGTATCTTTGACGAATATTGATACTCCCCCTCCTTTTGTGGTTCGGTCCAAGTTTTGGGGCCGAAAAGCATGGTATGAGGTATAACCTGGTAGTGCTGGGGTGCTCTCGGGAGCTTTGAACCAGGTTTCTGTTACTGCACAGATATTGATGTTCTCCATGCTAAGGAGAGTTTCGAGTGCGTGCATCTTGAGGTTTAGACTTCTGGCGTTGAGTAGCTTAACTCTTAGTTTCTTATCCCTTGTGATACCTATGGAGGTGGGTTTGTCTTTTGAGCCTTGCCTAAAAAAGGCACTATGGGGGTAGCAAGAGCCTTTGCCAATATCCAAAAGCCCAGGGGTGACAGGTGCAAGCCGTCCCTGGCGAAGCATCGTGGCTTGTCGAGCATGTCATCCCAGGCTGACAGGCATTGGATCCCCTTTGAATGACACCAATACTTAAGCCAATTGTTGAAATTGATCATCTTGTCTTCATATTGTGGCATCATTCTTAGTGAGGGTAAGATGCTACTCAAGGTCAGGGTCATACCAGCCTGGGCTACATGCTCAGAGAGCTCCTCTATGTCTCTTTTCATGTAGTCCAGGGAGGTACGTCTCAGGTCATTCACACCAGCATGGACGATGACTGAGTCATATTTGTACTTGTCTTGGAGTAACCTGAGTGTTTGTGTTATGTGGCGGATCCTAGCGCCCGACAGGCAGCTCACCATGACCTTCTCCTTGTTCAGCCTAATGAGCGGGACATCAGTGTGCCGGATGATAGAGTCACCTATTACAAGTGTATCAGGTGTGTTATTTAGCCTTAAGGGCTGTGACTGTTCGGCACACTGGCTTTGTGAGCTATGTGTTGCATGTGTTTTGTTTTGGGGTAGCGGTTGCTTGGGTGTCTGCTTTGGAGGTCTCTGCTGCTTAGGCAGATTTTTATTTAGAGCCTCCGAGTATGTTTTTGTGTGTTTATGTGTTTGGTTTGCTGTCGTGCTAGGTCTATTGGAGACTACAATTGTAGTGAGTGTGGTTTCCTTCTCCTCCTGACTGGTTACGCCAGTACTGAGTTGAGAGAGCTTAGCCTCCAGTTTGGCTATATGGTTGCATCTCTCACATGTGCTGGAATTTGTTGGGAGGAGGAGAGGGTTGTCTGTGTACATGAGGCAGTTGTAACATTGCCTCAAGATTCCCAGATTCACCAGCTGGACCAGAGAGGAGATTGACAACTGACCTTTGGACATGCTAGTATAGTATTGGGAATTCCTTTATAATTGAAAAAAGGGCCAACGGGGAACAAGGTACTCAAGGGGAGTTTGTGAGGGTGTAGTGCTTTTAATTTTTTAGTGCTGAGTTATATAATTGCTTTAGTGAGCAAGTGCCAGGTAACTTAAATGCAATGTGTTACAGGTAACATAAATGCAAAAATGACAAACAGTAATTTTCTTTCAAGTGAAACAAGGAAATAAGTACAGTAAGCAATGCAGATATCACTAGGGATCCACAGAAGTGCTGAAAAGCCGCATTTTAGGTGGAATTAGTGTTTCAAGGAAATAACAAGCAAACAAACAACAAGCATACAAACAAAGCTAGATTCAGCAGGCCTGGATCTAGTCTATGCTACAGCAAACAAGGTGTACCAATTTCAGTAAGAAACAGTTCAAATATGCAGGCACTATAAGCCTTTAACCAGAAATTCCCAACTCAGAAGGGCAGAGTCCAGCTTCTCCTCCCAAAAGAGTGCAGACCACAAATCTTCTTAATGTAAAATAACTGGCCTGAAGCCCAAGTGCTTAAACCAGAACTAAAACACTTTTAGAATAACAGACACTGAGCCCTCAATCAGCAGTTCCCAACTTAGAAGGATGTAAGCTACCTGTCCTGCCACCACAGTGCAGGCCACAAACCTTCCTAATGTAAAACAACTGGTCTGAAGCCCATGTGCTTAATCCAAAAGACTTAGAATGATAGCTACACTTTAATCAAGTTACTACCAAGCAGTAATAAATACAATTGAATACTTTAAAGAATGCCTGGATTAGTGCTCAAGTTATACAAACAAAGCTAGATTCAGCAGGCCTGGATCTAGTCTATGCTACAGTAAACAAGGTGTACCAATTTCAGTAAGAAGCAGTTCAAATATGCAGACACTATAAGCCTTTAACCAGAAATTCCCAGCTCAGAAGGGCAGAGTCCAGCCTCTCCTCCCACAAGAGTGCAGACCACGAACCCTCTTAATGTAAAATAACTGGCCTGAAGCCCAAGTGCTTAAACCAGAATTAATACACTTTTAGAACAACAGACACTGAGCCCTCAATCAGCAGTTCCCAAATTAGAAGAATGTAAGCTACCTGTTCTGCCACTACAGTGCAGACCACAAACCTTCTTAATGTAAAACAATTGGTCTGAAGCCAAAGTGCTTAAACTAAAAGGCTTAGAATGAGTTACACCAAGCAGTAATAAATACAATTGAGTACTTTTAAGATGATGCAAAAGCAAAATAAAGTAGGAAGAAGCACAAATACAGTAAAGGCAGATCATTTTTTTTTTTTTTTTTTTTTATTTGAGTGAGCAAATGAGATGGGCCCAGGAGTTACAGGACAGAAACAAATGCAAATGCAGGCCTTCAAATCAGAAAGTTGAGAGAGATGGAAGACCACCCAAATGGCCAATAACTACAAATTCTGTGCCAGAACCACTCCTTCTGTGGTAGACAGGTTACCTAATGCTTACCACTCCCACTGATAAGCTAGAAGGCTTCCCTCCAACACAGAAAGGCTTGGGGGGCTCAGAAGCTTACAACAGTCCTGGATACAGCAAATCTGTATCTGGAACACTAATTACAGGAAAGGTAGGAAACAGGCTTACAATTTTTTTTTTCCAGAAAATTAGCAAAAACAGTAGTAAAAACAATTCACATGCAGTGCAAGCTGGCACACTTGAGTATGTAGCAATATTAGTCCACACACAGTTTGAAAAATGTAATTAAATTAAAAAGGACTAAAAGCAAGTGCAGAAAGGGTTTATTAGGTAGAATGCGGTAAAGAGATGGGACTGGAGGAGTGTCCTAGATCAAATCTACAGTGGGGCGGGCACTGCAAAAGCCACCAAATTTAAACTACAACCAAGAACAGGGAGGAGGGGTGGGGAAGACAGTTTCAACAGAGATGTGAGGAATCACAGTGCAAATTATAAAACCAAAAAATATATACTGATGTCTGTATATTTGCAGAACAGTAAGACAACAGATATCTAAGCAACAATTTAGCTCTATAATACATAATAATACATTAAAATATACTCAGCTCTATATATTTGCAGATAGTCTTGTAAGGCTGTCTCTCAGCACAAAGGTTCCAATTTCCAATTTATTTGCCATTCAAACACATGGTGAATTAACATTGTGTTTTTTTGCAGCCGTACGTATGACGTTTTGCACATCGCACATACGACTTTCAATTAAATAAAGGTAAACCATCTCTTCTCTTTGCTCATTTTCTTCCAAACTGAGGGCACCATTTTTATCCCCCATTTCCTGCGGGCATTCTATAGAATGTTCTATATCATTTTCATGTGTAACATTCTCTTCAATTTCATCCTATGTCATCCATTGCTCTGTCATATGGGAACTCACTGGCCTATCACTCCTTAACAGTGACTGCGTCAGAGTTTCCACAGTTTTCTGTTCCTTCCCTTGCTGTCCAGCTTCAAGTGAACATACTGGTTTCCTGTGGAAGGCTCTAAAATAGCTTCATATGGCAACTGATCAGTTGCTTCCCATTCCATTGGTTTCTCCTTAATCTGGATGCCCATTGTTCTATCCTGCTGTGGCATTTTATGTGCTAGATTTTCTACACCGAATCCTTCACCTCACAGGTATTTCATAACCTCAGTTTCTATTTCTTTAACTTCTCCATTACTAATCTTCTTTTCTACTTTTGCTCTTTATCTTCTTATTTTTTGTATTGTAAAATTTTCCATGTCTGGATTCCTTTGCCTATATTTCTCTTCAAATACTTTTGGTGCTGCTCTTTTTTATTGGTTAGTTTTGCTTTCTCCTTTGCATAAATATTATACCATATTAAATCTCTTTTTCTTTTCCATGTCCATATTTCTTCTCCTGATCTTCCTGTTTCTCCTTACTTTATGGACTCATTCCATCATGCTGTGATGTAACCTGTGTTAGACCTTCTACACCAAATCCTTCACTTTGCAGGCACTCCATAACTTCAACTTCTATGTTTTAACTTCTGCTTTACTAATCTTCTTTTTTACATTCCCTCTGTGTGATATTATTTTTTTATTGTGAAATTTTCCATATATGAATGCCTTTGCCTGTATTTCTCTTTGAATATATTTAGGCTGCCTTTTTTGTATTAATTAATTTGGCTTTTAACTTTTACATAAATATTGCAACATATCAAATTTCTGTTTCTTTCCCATGTCCATATTTCTTTTTTATACCTTTCAAAAATCTCTAGGTTTTGTTGTTTATATTTTCGCACTTCCTCAGTTGCTTCTTTTTCCAAACTGATCAATGTTTCTTGGTCTATATAATGTTTTTCACTGATCTGTTGTATTAATGGACAGAAATTTGCATTTGAAGCTTCTGACAGTTTTTCTTGTGGAAGTATTTTTCTTTCCTCTAATTTCTCTCTTAATCTTTTTGTATATCTTATGTCTGGCAATTCTGGGCTTTTTGCATAAAAGCAACAATACATAATTTCTTTCTTATCCTCAATAGTCCACTCTATCGTCTTTATAGCTCTTCTTTGGCCCATCAGTTTTTGTGATTTTTTGTGGACTGCTACCGCCTTTTAAAACAAGAGGGCCATCCTCCCCCTGTGTCTGGCCCTGGCCCCATTGGAGGAATGTTTCTGTATTTTGAGTCTATGTTGTCACTTTTTCCAATCCTGGCACCAGTGCACCTACCAGGATTGGACACTTTTTTATCCTAGGTCTTGTGCACCCCAGCTATATTTTTTAATTTTTGACCTACTTCTGTCCATGATATATGCTATGTAAAATACAGTCTATATATCAGTGCTGTCTTGATGAGAGTGTGTGAAAAACAGGGTCCACCTCATGAAGACACTCACCAAACTTGAGGATGAATTCAGTTTTAGCAATACTACTCTCCTTTGCTTGCTGACTTATCATCTCTCCATTCTGACCCCTAAGACTTCTGGCTCAGTATAGATGTTGCAGATTTTAAAGATAAGCTGCAAAAAGATGGTTACTATCCTAAGCACTGCAGTGTGCACTAAGCATTAGATATGAAAGAGGTGGAAACTAAAGCTTTAGCTGTCTAAGTGGAGAGCTACAAATTTTGAAAGAGAAAGATAGATTGACTCTTTGTATTTTGGTTCTATGGAATACAGTGGGTTGGCTAATAAATTTAAATAGTTGAAGA